>NW_022900944.1:41546210-41551666 GCF_012274545.1 Fukomys damarensis
TTTTTTTTTTTTGGTCTTGCAATTCTGTAGGTCAGAAGTCTTGTCCCCACCTGAGTCTTCTGCTCAGAGTCACCTCAGGCTCAACTCAAAATGTCAGCCAGGGCTGTGGTCTTACTAGAAGCTTGTGTTTGTTGATGGAGTTTATGTCCTTGTCACAGGAGAAATGAGGTTCCTGTCTCCTTGCTAGCTGTTGACGGGTGTCACCTTCATTTGGTCTTGCAATTCTGTAGGTCAGAAGTCTTGTCCCCACCTGAGTCTTCTGCTCAGAGTCACCTCAGGCTCAACTCAAAATGTCAGCCAGGGCTGTGGTCTTACTAGAAGCTTGTGTTTGTTGATGGAGTTTATGTCCTTGTCACAGGAGAAATGAGGTTCCTGTCTCCTTGCTAGCTGTTGACGGGTGTCACCTTCATCACTGAGGGGCAATTCCAGCAGGCTTCCAGATCCTGTCTACAGATGCTCTTGGGAAGTGGCGGTTGGCTCTCTCCAAACACAAGGCTTGCCCACCCTTCTGTAGGACGGGCCCAGACACTCTAAGGGGCTCCACTGATTCAGTCAGCATCCTCACCATCGCACCTCTGTTTTTCTATTTTTATCTTTTGCTACTGGGAGCTAATCCGGGTTTGCACTGAGCCACACCCTCAACTCTTTTCTTCTTTTTAATTTGAGACAGAGTCTTGCTAAATCACTAAGTTGACTAGGCTGAGCTCAAACTGGCAGTCCTCTGCCTCAGTCTCCCAAAGTGCTGAGATTACCAGTGTGCATGCACCATCACCCTCAACTGTCACCTCCCAGCGACTGACACAAAGCCCTGTGCTTTGACCCCTTGTCCAAGCTGTAAAACCCTCCCACCCTGTTGGATGGCACAGGCCAGTCAGGGAATGAAACCATTCCCTCATAGTCACAATAAAGAGTAGGAGGTGACACAGGGCCTATACATTAGGAAGCAGGAGTTTTGGGTGACCCTGAATCATGCCTCCCACAGCCTGTGAAATCCCCCTTTCACCATTGTTAAAACTGAGACTAAATGGCTTGGTGCAACTTGCCCAAGGGTGTGGAAGGAAAAGCTTGGATTCAGATTCATTTCTGGGTCTGACCACTCCACACCCATGGTCTCCATGCTCTGGGGTCCTTCCTGACCTTCCTTGTGGTCCATTCCCACCTTCCGGCCCCTGACCTTCACCCAGAGGTACTGACTTTGTCATCTGCTACCTCAGGGCCAGAAGCACAGGTCGAAGCACCTGTCCCAAGCTTTGTCCTCCAGCACCAGTAGCTTCCACCTACAGCCTGAGACCCAAAAGGCACTGAAAGGGGGCCAGGCCTTTAAAAGGAGCCACGTTTGTGTGACTGTGACAAACAGCACACACACAAAGGCAAGCTAAAAATGTCCCAACCTTCTAAATATGGGACCTCTCAGCCGGCCAGGTATTGAGTCAGCTGCGTGACACTAATGCAATTATCCTGATCGGGAACAGATTTATTCCCCATTAAACACTTTTTAACTTGATTGCAAACAAGCCTTGTGTTATATAGGGGGCTCGACAGCGTCACTGAGGGAGGCGGCAGGGCAGAGGCGCTGTCTCCTCTGCCAGGCTGAATAGACGATCATCTTAGCTGCGGCAAAGGCTGGCTCACCACGTTGCTAGTTCAGGGCTGTTTCATGATGCAGGAGAGAGGCAAGCACAGGTGCACTTGAGCCTTAGGAATGCTTCGAGCCCTGGAGCTGGGAGGTTCTCCTACGCTGTTTGGATGGACTGGGCTTCTGCAGTCTGCCTGGCTGGTGCTGCTGCTTGGCGGTGCTCTGTTCCTTCTCCACGGGCAGCTATCTACAGAGCACCAGCCCAGTGCCAGGGGCGGTGTTGAGGCTGCAGAGAGGGTGGCACCCACAAGGAGTTGGCTGGCCTGCCCTGAGGAAGCTTCTGCTCTATGGGACAATCACATTTTCACACAGAGAAATGGATCTTCTGGCCTTGCCTTGCCTGAAGTGCTCTCAGCCAGCCCTGCCACATCCTACCCCGCCACCACCGGCTGCACTCACGGCTGCTGGGTACTCAGGAAGCGAACAGTGCGACTAAGCATCTGAACGTCCGATTTCATTTAACTGTAATTCATTTAAACAGTGTCATAGGCTAGTGCCTTCCATTCTGGGCAGCCTAGCTCCAGGCTGAGAGGTTGCTGTGGTTGGTCAAGAAAATCCCAGCACAAGGCTGGGAGGCCCACCAAGCCGGATGGACACCTGCACTTTTCCATTCCTGTTGCCAGCCAGCACTGGAAACACAGCAGGTATTTGGCTCAAGTTTCTCTCCCCTCTAGGTCATTCAGCTCCTGCTTTGCCGCTCATCCCCTCTCAACTCAGTCCAAGGCCACCTGGGCCACTCTTTGCAAGCCTGGCTGAAGGGAAACATCATACTGTGGCAGCCTGCAGGACAGTGGTGGTCTTCTGTGAACACTCTGGGCACTGCCTATTGCTCTCCTGACCTCTCCTGGCCCTGCTGCAACAGGGCTATTCCCGTGGCCTGTGCATCCCCAGGTTCTGATGAATGTGGGCTGCATGCAGAAGGGGACAGAGGAGTGGGCTGTCACTTCCGTGTGGAGCTGGGTAAAATGCCGATCTTCTTGCATCCTTCCACGGGGCTGAGAGCCCAGTGGCTGTCATTTAAAATGAAATCTCAGATGACTGTCCTGGTGCACTTTGATTTGCAGTCAGGCTCTGATGTCAGGCTCCACATCCTGCGGTGATGTGTGTGACCCAAGAGAACCCAGTACCCGGTTTGTCTCTGCTCAACCCTGATAACTCTGTTATCTTCCCTGGAGTGTTTCTTTCTTTGTCTTTTTCCATGTGCTCTTATTCAAGGGAAACCTGAGTCCCCCATGAGCTCACTCAAAGCTCAGACATCTGCAGTAAGGGTGCCCAGTGCTCTGGTGCTAACACTGTTTCTTGTTTTAGTGCCACCTGGACCTGGCACTCTCAGCCCACTTGCCAAGGGTTTATTCTTGTGCTGACTGGGTCTGGAACCCCTGGAGGTCCTGCACATCCACGGTTATGTGAATCTTCCCAAGTTGACTGGGAGAACCAATCTGAAATCAGATGGTAGCTCCCGGATGCAAAGCAATGGCAGGTTCATTTGTTACTTTTATTATCTCATTTCTTCTTATTCTTTTAGCCAAATTGCCTCCTACACGAGGAAGGTTGGGGTCCTCTATTCTTTTCATTGGCGCAGGGCTTCCCTCCCCAGTATTTGTAATCACATAGTTTTCATTTGGCTTCTGGGTCCAGTGACATGAACACCAGAAACACCCCCTCCCCAGAGAGGAAGAGAGGATGCTCCGCAGTCTGTGTGGATTTTTCCTCTCCTCCTTCTGTCAGCTGGCATGCGATATGCTTCTCAGGCAGTAATTTAGAGACTGTCAATTCCTCGAGCCGCAGGGGAGCTGAGCAAGCTCCGGAATTTCCTCCTGGCTTTAGTTGGAGTTTGGTCTTTGAGCTGGCAGTGAATGAGGAGGGTCTCTGGAAAGGGACAGTCCTTTTTAAGGAAGGCCCTGGGTTTTGTCAAATCTGAAAGGTTCTCCACATCTTCCTGTGCTGGGGATCATGGGTGGGGTTGTGATGACACATTGGGCTGGAAAATACTGTGCCCAGTTTGTGATTTAAACCAAAGTCTGCTCTCCTGGGGAGGGTTCCGCCAGCAGTTGGGCATGACACATTATTGATGCTTTCCTGTTTTTCTGTTGTCCCAGAATGGAAAAACACTTTGGAGCCTTTGCATTTTCTCAAGGGGTGTATGTTTTCCAGCCTTGTCCCTCAATTTTCCATAGTTTGAAAAATCTAAATGTTGCTACATTTGGTTCCTGACAAATCCAGCAACCTGCTACAGATCCTTCCATGGTTTTCAATCCCAGAAGATGCTTTTACCTGGAAGATCCTAGACTTGGCAAAACATCCAATTCCTTACCACTGCATTTGAAGCATCCACTGAGCTCCTGAATGTTCCTGTCTTGCTTTGCTGCAGGAATCCTTCCAAACAGATGCTACTGCCTCAGTGCTAGGGATGGGAAAACCCAAGGTGCAGATATCACATCGTTCTCTCTGGAATGAAGGGGCTGGCAGGGGCTCTAGTCCAGTTTGGACTGATTTCCAAGGCCAAATCATTTTACTTTCATTATTTTCTGTTTCCTGCTTTTGTTTAGTATGCATTTATCTCATTCTCTTTTTCTTTAACAAATGCATAGTAGGTATCAGCTGTTTCAATGAGTATTTATTTAGTGAGTACCCATTTATTTAGTGCCCAGGAGGGGGTGGGATTGTTCCATGATGCACAGGGGAAAGATGTGTCCTCAAGACAAAGAAGGCAGAAAAATGGAACAGCAACCCTGAGTGTGACACAGAGTAGTCCCATCACCCTATGCCAGTGTCCCCAAGCGGAGGTATTAAGAAGCCACTGAACACTTCTGTTCATTTGTGCGCAGGTGTGGATTTGAGGCCGGGTTCCTTGGGCCTGGCTGAGGGAAACAGCAAGGCCTGGGAGTCAGAAGAACATGAGCTGCAAAATTCTAGCACTGCTCTCTTTCCAGCTGCAGGATCTTCCTCAACTGACTTGTTTTTTCTTGAACACCCCCTCCCATAGCGGCTGAAGTCCCCATAACTGTTCATTTCACTCTTGTAATACGGACTGAGCCTGGGACAACACCTAAATGTATTGTCAGAGATTCTAAAACTTTACTTCTGGACACTAAGGTATGACTTTTGTATGTCATGAATTATATTCTTAGTTCAGTTTTTTTTAAACTACTGTGTAAATGACATTGATTCTTTTTGTCATCACAAGTTTTGTTGTAGGTATTTTTAGGCCCTCTTATTTGCACAGTAGATCATGGATTGTACAAAATAAGTGAACTGTAGATGAACGGGCTGGTGGGCTGGATTTGGTCCATGGGCAGCAGTTTGCTGACACTTACTTAGACTGCATACTGTTTGACAGAGAATAAAACAGTAAAACAAATATAAGTTAATAATCAGTAAAGTGCATATTTACAAGTCATGTTATGCAAAATAAGTTACATATTTGGACTCATGGATTGTACAAAATAAGTGAACTGTAGATGAACGGGCTGGTGGGCTGGATTTGGTCCATGGGCAGCAGTTTGCTGACACTTACTTAGACTGCATACTGTTTGACAGAGAATAAAACAGTAAAACAAATATAAGTTAATAATCAGTAAAGTGCATATTTACAAGTCATGTTATGCAAAATAAGTTACATATTTGGACTAAAGATTTGCTTTGGCATTTTCTGGTAGTCAAAGCAAAAAAAAAAAAAAATATAAGTTAATAATCAGTAAAGTGCATATTTACAAGTCATGTTATGCAAAATAAGTTACATATTTGGACTAAAGATTTGCTTTGGCATTTTCTGGTAGTCAAAGCAAAAAAAAAAAAAAAAGAAAAAAAAACACAAAAA
>NW_022900944.1:41552091-41560027 GCF_012274545.1 Fukomys damarensis
AGAAAAAAAAAAAAAAAAAAAAAAAGTAACAAAATCATCTAAGCTTACAGGTCATTGGGGTAAAATGATTCCATTTCCATGGAGGCAGAGACACCCTGGCCTTCAGGAATCTTCTGCTTATACAGGGTAAGAAATTTGATTTCAGCCATTTTAGTGCCACCCTCCCATTTATTGTGCCTCACCCACCCTAGCTGCGGAGTCTTTGTTGGAATACACAAAAATCAACAAGCATCCATTTTCTGGTCATTGTAATGGTGTAAATTATATCTGACAGTTGTTAATTAAATACCTAGTCATGCTCTGGAGCCAAAGCCAAATAGTGCTCTGTAAACATTATGATTTGTCAGTAATCAATGTGATTTGTATAATTTGTGAGTGATCAGATACTTTATCCAAAAGCAGATTATTGACTTCTGTGCCTATCTTGGGAGAAATTGCCACTTCGTCTGTGTGTACCCAGGCCCAAAAGGAGAGGAGATTTGACAATGGTCTGATTAATTGAATCAGTGGTTTGGGGGAGTGGGCTGTCTGTATTGATCCAATTAAATAGATAATTGTCAGAATTGAGGTCATGTCTATAAGACACCGCCATTTCAAAGCCAAAGAGATTGTTTCAAATATATAATGCTTTCCCAGTCAATGTGGGCTGCCTTCTCCACATGAAATCAACCAGAAAGTGATTGATTCTGCAGTACCGTGGTCTTTCCTATTCTCAGCAAATGGTTATGTGCTGCATACAGTGCTCTGGATTTTGTCTTGTTTTGTTTTGGTTTTCATTCCCCATGGACCCAACAACAGCGATCCATTATGTAAGTCAGGGAGATGGCAATATCCAAATCAAACATTGAAATGACGTGAGACTCCATGTAGGCCATAAGCAAACTAAATAAGGCCAGTTGGTATGCAGGCTTGCATGTCGTGGACGCAGAGCTCTCTGAAGGTGTGATTTCATAGGCTCAGTGAGGCTCAGACCTTTAGTTCCTGGTGAGTGGTCAAGTGGAAAGAGAAACGATGTAAGACCTGAGTTCATTTCTGCATTAGATTCAGTCCCACCACTAAGGAGCTGGTGATTTCAGGTAACTTAGGTAATTTCTGTGCTGCTCAGTGTCCTCATCTATCCTGTGGAGGTAAATATGCCTCATTCGTTGTGTAGTTGTGTTCATACCGAGTGCACAGCCAAGGTTGATCAGTCGCCTACTCCCCGACTAACCCTACCAAGGAGAGAAGCTAATCACAACTGTGGTTCATTTGACAGCTGACAATACCCACAGCCACCAACCTTCCTAGTGTGCACTGTGGCAGTGGACACTGACTGGACAGCAATGAACAGCTACCATGTGCTAGCTCTGTCTCTGGGGATAGCACTTGTCTTTGAAGTAGTCACATGGTGAATGAAGAAGGTCATAATAGAGCAAGAACAGTGGCGGGTGGAGAGGATGGTAACTACCTTTTGAGGCATCATCAAAAAGCCTGGGAGAGGGTGCTTTTGAAGGGGTACACAGTGTGGAGTCTTGTCCAACCAGTGGGTGTGAATCCAGGTGCTGCCATCTGGGGTCATGTGCCAGCAAGCAGTAGCTAAACCTTTCGCTGCCTCAGTGTCCTTATCTGTAAAGGGAGAGTGACTATAATACCTGTCCTGTGGTAGTTAGGAGGATGAGATGCATCCAAAATGCAAGTACAGCACTCAAAAGCAGTGATCTGCACAAAGAAAGTGATCTGTACATATCATTGTCTTGCTATCTCAGCACTTGTGTTGGCCTGGCAGTGTTCACCTTTGCTAGGTAGACGGAGGAGGATGTACAGTGCACATCTCAGGCAAGTAAGGTAGTACAATAAGATGATGAATCAACAGTGGCAAATAAAGCACTGTGAATAGCATGAAGCTCTGTGCAGCTGTAAGGGAGGGGTTTGTGGAAAGGTCCAAGCATCTTCCTACCCATGGAGGAGGTTCCTCCCTGTGTCCATCACTGCAGAATTTCCCTGAAAATAAGCAGCCACTCTGTGATTTGTTGTGCTTAATTCTACCACAAAAGTATAAAAAGCAGGAGGCCCGCTGTGTACTGATTTTTTAAGTGAAGGACTATGTTAATGAGCTTAGCTTGACAGGGAGCTAAGGGGATTCCTGACACCAAATGGTGGCTAACTAAATAGGTCACCCCGAGTTATGCAGCAGGAGTAGAGGACGGGGTGGGAGGAAGCAGAGGCTGCAGAAAGATGTTTTCAGGGCAAGCAGAGCATGATCTTTTGCCCTATTCAAATTCATATCTTGGATGCCAGCCCGGTGCCCAGGAAATACTAGACCTTTGTTACATAGGAGGGGACTGAGGGGATGGATGGATGAGCGAGGAAATGAAACGTCTCAAAAGATGAGGAAAAGCCTTTCTGCAGGTCTGTGTGCAGCCGAACAGTCGTTCAGGTGTGTCACCTTGTTCATTTGTCATTCTTGAGATATTTGAGCTTCACGAGGTGCCAGGAGAAAGGATGTGGGATGCAAAGATGAGAGAAAAGTGGTCTTTGCTCTGGAGAAGCTCCCTGTATGCCAGGGGTCTCCACTCTTCAGAATAGTTTTTAAATGCATTAAGGAAACCCCGTCAGACCACAGTGGATACCAGCTGTATGAAAATGCTGTTGCTAAAATACTAAGACCTATGATCAACCAATAATCTTCCTTTTTGTGTTTGTTTTTGGATTTGAGATGGTCTTGCTATGTAGTCCAGGGGAGCCTTGAATTTACTATGTAGCCCAGGCTGGCCTGGAACATTCAGCCCTCCTGCTCAGCCTCCTGAGAGCTAAGATTATAGGCTCCTGAGAGCCACCGTGCTTGGCTTCTTCTTACTGACCCATGAAGTATCACATGTAGCTGGGAATAGAGCTTGGTGGTAGAGTATGTGTTCAGCAAGACCTTGGGTTCAAACTCCAGCATCAAAAAGACTTTTTAAAAAGCACACAAATATCAAGTCCAGGAATGGATCCATTACTAATCATCAAACAAGTGGATAAAATGGTATTTTGGCATATCAGCTACAACTCTCATGTGACAGGAACATTTTCCATGATTTCTATGGAGATAAGCCCACAGATAGTTTTAATGCTATATAGCAGTCCATGGCCTCAGTGAAGGAAAAGCTAAATATCAGTTAGTGACTGGTGAAAAATAAACGCATCCTATTTTGGCCATCTGGTGTACCCTGTCTAGAATCCCACCTGCAGACCCTCGAATTAAGGACATGAGTCTAGGTTGTGTTTGTTTAATAAGAAGAAACAGGTACCAGTTTGCGGGGAAGAGGGAGGGTCACCTGAGTTGAACCCCAGAACCTGCACTCCTGTTTCCCTGTGGGTCGATCACCCTTGTGAAGCCCACGGCAAGCATTGGATAAATGATAGCCATTGTTACTGAGCAGCTCCAATGGGTGAGTAGGAGAGAGGCAGGCAGTGACAGAGAGGCTAGGGGTGGCCAACGTCCCCCACCCCTGCAGAGGGAGTGACAAGAGCAGGGTCAAGTGGGCCTGGAATTAGCCAGCAAGCACCAAGCCATCCAGTCTTGCTGGAGAGTGAACCCAGGAGGGAGAGTCCCAGGGAAGGAGCGGGGCCTCAGGTGCAGAACCGCTCCAGGTGGACCCCAGGGCAAGTACCTGAGCCCTGACAGCAGGGAAAGCTTGTCTGATGCCTGGGCAAGGCCGACTTGGGAGGCAAGAGGACCTCCCAGCAATCTGTGGTGTGAAAGTCCCGGTCGGTATCAAGCCCATTGGTTCTCTCATTTCCTAGACGTGCCCTGGCAGTGAGTAAATATAGCTGTCTCCTTTAAATTTTGTCCCTGTGCCCTCTTCCAGCCTTTGCTCTGAGGAGCTGAGTCCCATTATATTCCAAAGGCATATGTTCCCGATGATTGTTCAGTCTCTTTCCAATAATATCATGGCAGGACAAAGAGGGACGGAGATGGGAACAGACTTCCAGAATGTCAGTCCCAGTTTTAATTACAAGTGTTCGCGGCGGTCGCATTCATGTAATTGGGGGGCTGATTAATGCCAAGTAATAGGCACTGATGTAAGGGCTGGAACCCAAGAGGGAGGGCAGCCAAGGCTGAAGCAGTGGCTCCCCACCAGCCCGGAAATGGGGCAGCACATGTCAGCGGCTTTTCTCAGGCACATCCAGGACCAGTGCGAAGGGCACCGTGGGCTCGGCCTCTGCATAAGACAGAGTCCTGCTTTGTGCATGCCAGGCCAGTGACCTTTGTGTGAATGATTTCCCATCTTGGAGCATCATTGTCCTCTTCTAATGAATGCTTGGGGTAACAGAGCCTAGGGTGGGAGACTGGGGGAGAATGAAACAAGGTGGTGGAAAAATAGATCGTTTAGCACAGAGCCGAGCACGCAGCAAGTGGGCACTGCCATTAGTTTATTGAGAAATCGTCCCAACACCTAACAATAACCACAGTAACGGCTTCAGCAACAATCACATTGAAGTCTGTACTCAGTTTACAGAGTGGGAATGTGACCTGGGGCATTGTCGTTAGATGTATGTGCATGCTTGACCTAATGGGGAGCTTGAAAGCAGCTGATGGGAACACAGTCTGTCTTCCTGAAGTCTCCCAAACAGGGTAATACAAGAATTACTGTTCTCTCTTTGCATTTATGCATTGCATTCCTCTGTTGAATTTCAAATGCTTTATAGACCTCTATCAGCTTCTAGCCTCCTTGTAGAATAAACTCCTGGGGAAATGAGGCATGTATTTGACATCTTGGAATCATTTGTTTAGTGCTGCCCTGGAGTTAGGAGGACAGAGGAGGGGCAGGTGGAGGTGAGGTGTCTCATGCCAGTGCTCATGGCATCCAGGAGATCTGCAACACCCCGGGCAGGGCCTCCCAGGAGGTCTGAGAGGCTGTGGTTGTCTGGCACCAGCAGAAAGGCAGGCATTGAGAAGGACCGAGATTCTGGTTCATGCGCAGGACGGGTGAACCTCAGCAACATTATGCCAAGTGACAGAAGCCAGGGGCAGACCTGTGTGTGACTCCACTTCTGTGAAATGTACAGAGGAGGCAAAGCCTGCACGACAGAGTAGATGTGTGGTTTTTAGGGCCTTGGGCAAGGAGGAAATGGAGAGAGTACTGAAGGCAGTGGAGGTGATGAACGTGTTCCAGAGCTAGGGAAGGGTGATTGCTGTACAACCTTAGAAATGTACCAAAAAGTGCTGAATTGTACACATTGAGAGGGTGACTTATTTTAAAAGGCATTCAAAGGTAAGCTTTTGTGTACTTACCCTCATACTCATAGGAATAACCCAAACTGGAGTCTCTGAAAGGACTCATGGAGACCCGGAAGTAGGCAGTCCCAGGGAGGAACAGAGAGAGAGGGAGAGAGAGAGAGAGAGGGAGGGAAGGAGGGAGGGAGTGTTCCTGTCCTACTGATGGCTGAATGGTTGCTGCAGTGTTCCCCTTCCCCTTGGGAAGACCCTCAGGTATGAGGGTACAATCTGACACAACCCATGTGTCCCAGGGTAGAAAGCTGACCTTGTGGTCCTAATCAGTGTGGTTCCTTTATCTTCAAGAGTCACAGACCCCGATTTGTCTCCAGTCCTGCTGGAAATACATCGTCTTTAAAGATGATGGGCATCACGTGATGTTAGAGCACAGGAGTGGGGCATTGGGGTGTGGGGAGGTAGAGTGGGGGAAGCCAGCCCAGCAGGACTACAGGCCAAGAACTGAGTTGACACACAAGAAATTAACAGGAAGGACAGCAAGCAGGTCAGTAGAGCCAGGGAGGTGGGGAAGCACATCCGGCTCCTGTGAGAGCGAGGGACCCTGCCTACCCCTCCAAGGGCAGCAGAATGACATTCCCCTGGGTTGGACTCCTTTCAAAAAGATAATGTCACCTGGGTCTAGAGGCAGAGAAATTTGAGAAGCTCTTGAATTCTGCAGGGAAGAGTTGTCCGAGGATGTCCGAATCCAGACAGTAGCATCTGGTAGGGCAATGAATAGCAGCTCCCCAAAAATATGTACCCTCAGAACCTAGGAATGTGGGAACAGAAGGTCTCTAGAGGTATAATTCCATTAAGGATCCCCAAAGAGGTCACCCTGGGGTCCCCCAGGTCGGGCCTAAATCCAGTGCCGAGTGTCTTTCTGAGAGATGAAGCACAAAGGACTCAGAGGAGACACTGGGGTGAGATGGGGCAGTGGCTGGAACAATGCATCCCTGAGCAGGAAGCAGTGCCAGGCTGGCCAGCGGCCACGGGCCAGGACGGAGATGGGCAGGGGTCTCCCCCGGCCCTCCAGAAGGGGCAGCCTTGGGACACCCTCCCTGGATCCCGGGTCTCAGAGGTGCTCCATGCCACCCCAGGCCTGGAGGCTAACACTCATCTCATGAATTCTCTGTGGCCTTTCCGAGAACCTCTGACCCCGTGGCCAGCGGGCGCAGTGTGGCCCTGGACAGTTGGTAGTGCAGCCCCACGGGGGTCATACACTTGAGGTGTTTTGTCACGGTATTTTTTGTGTGTGTGTGTGACTGGATTGGGCACTGCAGGGACTGTGTAGGCGACAGCAGACCCCTGTGTGGGAGGTCAGACGTTACACACACTCATGTGACGTGGCGATACCAGTGCAGCAAATACCCTTAAGCACGCTCAGCCTCCCTCCACGTGTGTGTCCCCGTCAAGACAGGTGTTCATTGTGATTAAGCAAACATGTAAGTTTTATTTTGTTATTCACTGTGGACTTGTGTTATTTCATGAGATAACTTTGCAAGGTCAATATCTTTCTTTTTTTTTTTTTTTATTGTGTTACATCCACATTCGTGGCCCACAACAATTCGTCTTCCTTCAGTGCAGCCCAGGCAAGCAGGAGGGTTGGGTCTCCACGGTGTTACACTTTTTGTGACTTCTGACCCTTTTTGAGCACCCAAATGGTGTTATGCACCCACCCTCTTCTTGAAACATTCTCTCGCTTCTTTCACATTAGCTGCCCAGACCCGCAATTGCCCCAAGGTCCTTACCAGCCCTCAGTACATTTTCTGTCTGTGTGCTGCAGGGACCCTTCCCCTTGCCGACTCCCACCTTCCATGGGGCCTTTACACATCCCGTCTGGGGTGCTCCCCTCCCCACTTTACTGTTTATGCTTCAGACCTCAGCTCAAAGATCATGACTTCAGAGATGCTTTCCCACACTCTCCTGGCCAGAGTAGCTTTCTTTGCTACATTTTCTTCCCGTCTTTACCCGAGATTGCCTCTGTTCTTGGGGTCCTTGTCCATCTTCTGTTCCGGCAGTCTCCGTCTTCAGAGGATTGCAGCAGCTTTTCTGCACTGTCCTCCCTGGGGGAAGACACAGTGCAGTGTCTGGCACAGGGTAGTGGTTGATGACCCCTGAGTGAGTGAAGAAGGACTCTCAGGGTGGTGGTGGAGGGCTGGTGCTGTGGCTTCTATGCAAATGAAGCTTTCCATATGATTTAGCTGCTGGGGCTTTGCATTAAGTGAATGGCAAGGAGTGAGACCATTTTCTTTCGTGTGCCCTGGCCTCCATCTCCCACCGTACACATTGTCCATTGCTAGCAGGAACAGCCTTCGCACTCCCCAACCCCACGCCCATTAACAGCAAGACGTCTGCCTGACAGTACTTCGGAATGCACGACAACGGGGAGCCTTCCATTCTCATATCAGCTTCCCCTTTGGGCCTGTAGCCTAAATTATTAGAATCTGAAAATCTCTTTCTTGCGAACCATATGGGTTTTGGTTATTGCTGCCAGCCAAGCTTTCACAAAGAACACCATGACGAGCTCTGGAACGACTGGGAGACTGAGACGGGGTCACAAGTTCGATCCCAGCTCGGGCAGCTTAGTGACGTAGTGAGACCCTGTCTCAAGACTGAAATACAAACGGTCTGGGGATGCAACAGGAAGGTATTGTTCAATCCCCAGTACCTAAAAAAAAAAAAAAAAAAAAAAAAAAAAAA
>NW_022900944.1:41560386-41591335 GCF_012274545.1 Fukomys damarensis
CCCACAACAAAAAAAAAAAAAAAAAAAAAAAAAAAAAAACAGAATGCTCCCTTGAAGAGATCTGTGTCCTCCTGCTTCACCCTGGCTGAGTGATGACTCAGGCTTCGAGAGGGAAGGAGCAGCGTTTCTCAGAATGGTTTCTGTGGTTACCTCGTGTCTTCTGAAGACGCTCAGAGCCAGGGAAGCAGCACTGAGCATCTCAGTCTGAGACAAGATAACATCGCACTCACGATTTGAGCAAAGGCTTGCGTTATGTTCCTCTGCGTCTCTATTACTTGGCGCAGGGTGGAGCAAGGGGAAAGTTCCCCCTGGGTGTTGTTGGGGGACAGTATGACTATGTTGTCGCACATGTCGAAACTGCAGCTCTCACCAGTCTAGCCGATGTCCTTCTTCACAGGAACGCAGGGCAGAGCCTGAACTTCTCCACGGTGTTTGACAAACCTTTTACACTGAAGATCAGGTGAAAACAGTTTACTTGCAAGTTGCAGATCTATATCATTTTTATCTTTCTTGTCCCCTTTTGAGCTCTCAAAAACGTTCTGGTTTTCTTTTTACCACATTAACAGAATGAAGTTAAAACAATGAGCTTCATTATATATTTCTTTGGGCATCACACATACGCTCCCATGGAAAGGAAATTGAATAAACTCATTCTCTAAACTTTCGCCCCTGAGAATAGACTTAGAGTCTATTTTCTTTGCATTATCTGGATAATTACATTTGGTTTGCTTGCACAGATGCAGGCAAGTGGTTTTCCAATCTTAAAACCTACCTGTGGCACAAAAATATTCTGAGAACGGGTAAGAGACAGCTCTACAGATTTCTAAAGCACGAAGAGAAATGTTCTGTGTCAGTGCATAGCCTTCCACAGTGAAGTTAAGCCAGAAGAACAAAGCTAGTATTTATGCTGATGTATTTGCATCTTGGGACATGAAACATGCTCCCCATGTCCTCGAAAAGTAAGTACAATAAAAACTACATTTAAAGGTGTCCTGCCAAAGGATTGATTTTCTGGAAAGCAATTTAAATGGTGCATTTGGGCAAGCAGGCCAGCCGTGGAGTCTCAGGAGGGCAACGAGAGAAACAGAATGCGATGAAGAAGGGAGGCCTCGGGCCGAGACTTTGGGTGCAGCTGCCTGGCGGCCCTCTGCCCCACCCAGCACAGCTGGACCCTCTCAGTTCCACCTCTTCGATTTTGCATGCGAGAACTGGCCCTTTCTTACATCCTCAGCTGCAAGTGTGGAAAAAAAATGCACATTCATTCCTGAGAAAAAGACTCATAGTGGAGATGCCTGTGCGTGGCCAGGCCACAGTGTCCAGCAGAACTGTCACCCGGATTATCTTGTTCAGAGGGGTTGTAAATTTACTGAGCTCTAACTTCACAGAAATTCAACTGTTTTAGACGCTTGGGGACGTGCGGTATTTAGCTAATGCATCCGGATCCACCTTGCTTGTGGGATAAAACAAGGTCTACAAAGGGTGTTTGTCTTTTCTGTGTTTTTTAGCCCCCCCCATGGGTAGAGCAATGTATTTCTCAAAAACATGTCATTTTGACTTTAACTTGAAGCCTTGATGCACTTAATTATGCTTTTCCACAAGATTTTGCATATTTAATATTTCCTTTTAGAGCTTCCAGGAATCTCAATTATTAATTCTGCTGTGGATTTATAGGTCTTCTGACTCTCCCTTTGGTATAAAGTTTGTAGATTCATCAAACATTGTTTGCTGTCTTCACATTTGAACAGCACTTTAAATCAAACAGAAAATCCAAGATGAAGTACAAATACACATAGTCATGTTAGTTGTGGAAAAGGGCCCAGGCCGTGTGTTTTATAATTTCTCCATGATCCTGATGTTAGGTAAGCAACTTCTGCGAACCAGGATAAGAATTACTGTACCCCGTAATCCAACTAGAAAATCGTTCCTGACATTTAATGACCAAAAAATAGCATCTGCCCAAAAGACGCTATTTATAAAAGTAAACTGTTACAAATGGAGCTCAGCGTTAACCAGAACTTTATGAATAAGTAATGAAGTCTAATTTTCCGTTATTATAGCCATTGTCTAAAAATGCATGTCTGCCAGGACATCGTGAAGATTTTGTGTTACTTAGGGAAACTGTTATGATTCTTCCCTTTTTGTCTTTAATAATTGCTTTATTACTTCTTCCTTGGGGTTTCTCTCCTCTGGTGTCTGTGGAGATCTTCTGAAAAGCAATCTGATCTTTTCTGTGTCTATTTTTCCCAGTGTCCACCGGCCTGCCCTGTGATGTTCACGTCAATCCCATTAGTTGCAATGGCTTAAGGTTCCTGAACAAACTCTGCCACAAAGGAGCCTGGTGCGGTGCCTGAACCTGGGCAGCCAGCTATGGGCAGCATTGTGCACAGCTCAGAGAAGGCCCTCTTCACCCTCTGCCATACGGTTGGCTCCTCCAGGCGCCAAAGACAACCTTTCCATGATGGGAAGGATCATGCACTTAGGTCTCTGAATCTTGGGTTAACTGTTGCTCACACCAGCAGTTTTTACCACCTGGATATTTGGTGACCAATTCAATGTAAATGCCAGCTCCAAGAGTCTGGAGAACCCAGCTGGAAATATGTGAACACTAAAATTGCTTCCAAACACGAAGGAGAGCTTTGGGGTCACAGGAGCCTCGCCCTCTTCTCTAGGACATGGGAGCTTGGACAGGCTTATCCCACTGGATTTGCTGTCTGCATGGGGCCCACAGTGGGGTGCTGAGTGACAGATGGCAGTGACTCTATGAGGACACTGGTGCTGGCCAGGGCCCCACGTGACTGTCCCATCCCCACACTGCTGTCCTATAACCATCTACATAGCTACCTCCCCGAGCCTCTTCCCGCATTTCCAGTCATCTGGACTGTCCACAAAGTTGAGGGCACTGGTCATCAATCATCCAGTGGACTGCAGTGGGGGACTATTAAGTGCTGCAGGTCCAGGTTGACATAATTCCAAAGAGTTTGAAATACATCATCATTGACAACCAAAGGAAAGGGAAAAGCTTCAACCTTCCCATGGATGTGAGTTTAGAGCCTTGGTTTTCTTATTAAAACCATTTGAGTATTTCTCAGAACTGTAATGCAGACAAACTTGTCTAACAAATCGATCTAGGAGTACAGATATAAATACTCAGACAAAACAATTTTCTCCAATTTCCTCTAATAAACCATTCACTTCTGGGCAATTTGTCTTTGGAGATTTGTGAGGTTCAGTGAGAAACTCATTACATGAAGTCGTCTTAGCCAGTGATTCCAGCACCACCTCCTTTTCTTTCCTTTCCCTCCCTGCCCTTCCCTTCCCTTCCTCTTCCTTCTTGCCTTCCTTCCTGTTTCTTCACTTTTTTCCATCCCTTTTCCTTTCTCTCCCTCCTTTTTTTCCTTCCTTCCTCTCTACCTTTTTTCCTTCTTTTTTCCCCTTTTGTCTCTCCCTCCCTTCCTTCCTCCTTCCTTCCTTTTAAAACTTGTGATAAGATATGCATAACATAATTTTTCATCCTCTGCACGATCAGGATGTTGATGTATTTCCTTCTAGTTTTTACAGAATAATCTTGGGTAGGGGTCTTAGGTTCACAGTAAAAGCGAGTGGAAGGTGCAAAGATTTCCCATATTTCCACTGTCTTCCAGCCTAGCCTTCCCCAGTCCGCAGTGACACAGTGACCATTGCTGAGTGGGTAGCGCAGCAGCCTCGAGCGCATTCACAATTGTACTCCTATCGCCACCATCCCTGTCCACCATGTTTTCATCTTGCAAAACTGAAATTCCATTCTGTGAGGCAGGACACTCACTTCCTATTCCCTACCTCCTGGCCCCAGGCCACCACCATTCCACCACCTGTCTCCAAGCTGGGGTACCCTGGGGAGCTCCCCTAAGTGGAGTCAAGCTAGCACGTGTCCTTGTGTGGCTGGATTCTTCCACTCTGCAGCGGGCCTTCAGGCTTCACCCACCTTGTGGATTTTATCATTTTACACCGAAGCCTCCAGATTAAGGCTGTCTGTTCACCACTAGACAGGTGTGGCTGGGGCTGGCCTCAGGTCATAGGGAGGTGGGAACCAGGTGGCTCTGGTCAGGTCAGCCTGGTCAGGGGGCAAACATGGTAGTGAGAACAGCCTGTGACTCCCAGCTGCTCTGCGTGGGCAGCGGTAAAGAGGCGGGGAACCAACTGAGTGCCTTTTATTATGCACTCTTGACATTTTTTATATTAATCTTGTTTTCTCTCCCATCTATAACAGCCCCCCACTCTACACTAGAGGGATATTTTAAGCATTAATTCTCCTAAAAAGCCTCATGCCCAATGTAAAAATATTTCACTGTCTCGGAGAAAAGCACTCTCTATAAATGAAAAGCATCATTATTAGTAATGACAATAATTTTCCTGACACCCATTTGGGCATTCTATATGTTTTGATAGGATTACATAAATAATGAAATTGTATGCAGACTCTCAGAATGCAGCCAGCATTTTCTCCAAGGTGTGCAGCTCAGCTGTGCACACGGTCCTGTGAGTCCAGGGCTGAGTTCTTCGGCTGTGCTCAGGTAGACCACTGTCTGGAGCTTTCCGCTCCCTAACTTGTCCCAAGACCAGCCTCCCCAGGGCCCTGGGTTTCATTCCCAGATATCTACCCTGCTGTGGAATGAGGGTCCCTTCCTGGATGGTCCCAAAAGCATTTCTCTTCTTCAATATCAAGTGTCTTGAATGCTTCTGTGACTTTAAAAAAAAAGTCATTATTTAAAAACAAAAACAGAGCCAAGCATAGTGTCACATGCCTGTGATCCCAGTACTCTGGGAAGTTAAGGTAGGAAAATCACAAGTTCAAGTCCAGTCTGGGCAATTCAGTGACCTAAAAACATTAAAAAGGGACTGGAGATGTAGCTCAGTGAGATGGCTCTGGCCCTGGGTTCAAGTCCCAGCAGCATAGAATAAAAGTTCTCCGATCAGAGCAGAGCATGTACTTGTACAGTACTTGAAGCACTTTACTGTAACACTCTGTAAATTACAGGAAGGAATGATCACTGAACATCCCTCCCATTCTACTGAGCAGTCTGTTAAGTTACATATGCTCTTCTAAATTATTGTTTTAAAAATAAGGGATGATGGAATTACAAAATTAAATGCATTTTGCAAATGGTCTTCTAGCAAGATTATTGAAACATGCTAAAGACAAGCATAGAATCGCAAGAGAAAAATTTACTGTCCTATTAAAATTACCCATCAAAGGGTAATTTTGTTGCAGATAATTTTAACTTGCTGATATTCTCTGCCTGAAATATTTTACTCTATTATCCAGGCAAAGAAAGATACATAAAAAAGAAATACCTAGAACCCCATCCTTCCCACACCAGTATTTGCGTTTTATTCACATTTACCGTGAATTATCCAGCACCCTCTAGAGGCCACAATAAAACTTCCAGTTGACTTTTCTAGATTCGTTGGCCCTGCCCACACTTCTGGAAATCCAATGCCCTCCGTCATCCCTTTGCTTCCAGTGGTGAAGAAATTCAGGAAAGTTCTAGACTCTGTAGAACACTGAAGCACGAACAAAGGGCCGAGCTCATGACAAAGTGGTTGGTAGGAGCAGGGCAAAGTGGGGATGGAGACAGAGCTGGTGGCTTGGGACTTGCGCAGGAGCCGAGGGCGCGCACTGGCTGCTCCTTTAATGTCTTGTGTTTGGGGGTCAAGAGGTGTATGATGCAGGAAGTCACAGTTTCAGATGTCCCAGGAGCCTGGGAGGCCATGCATACATTGCCACCGGCACCCCTTGGCTTCTTGCACAGAGGAAGACCCTGTCTTCTTCTGCTGACTCTCAGCACGGTGCTCAGCAGCTGCTTTCCAGGCCTGAAACTATCCCATGTGCCCCCCACCCCAACTTCCCACTCTACTCAGTTCTCCTCCAGATACCCCAGATCATTCCCTGTCTGTGATGTCCCTTGGCTTTACGTTTCTCCCTGTGCGGGTAGATGGCCTCCCAGTCACCACAGCCCCTGCCTTCCCCACCCTGGTGACCATAGCCTTGGCTCCTTCTTGGCCCACACCATCACCACATCATGCCTCTCAGATGTCATTTCTTGCTGAGTAATCCAAACATCATCCCTCTCCCTGCATTAATCAGACAGTGTCCTTCACATTCAACTTTGCAATTTAAGTCTCAGTCTTGCCCCATAGAATTATTGCCAATTGATCTCCGTATAAATGTCTGGGGTTTCTGCATTATTAATGTCATTCTGGGCTTTTGACAACCTTCCTTTGGTGCAGCTTTTTCTGAGCAGGGCTGCTGGGCCTCTTTTTGCCTGAATTATTGGAACCTTTGGTTTAATGGGGAAAGAGATGATGATACCCTTTGAACTTTCCCACTAGGAGAGGCCTATTATTTCCGTTAAGATGGCAGTGGCTCTTTGGAGCTTTGGAAAAAACTGTGAGGCTATTTCTACCTTTGATTGAAAGAATGCTGGAATTGATTAGCAATGTCTGCATTGGGTGGAGGATTAGAAAGAACAGGTTTGCATGCACAATATCTGCCATTGTGGCTCTGTGTATATCCTGTACTAGAAAAATAATTCTGAACTCTTTGGCTAAGAAGGTTCAGATTCAGTGGAGGTTCTGAAAGAGTTGTTCCACATGGATGATAAGTGATTTTGAAGTCACTTTTCCTCTATTCATTTCCTAGACTCCTTTCCGTGTGGTGGACTACGCATATTGGGACTTGTCCCTCGGGGATCATGTTTTAGTTATATTTCTTTGTCAGTGTTTCTCAGGCTCCCTGTTGAAAATTCAGGGGTTCTCTTCTGAGTCAGGGCAGGGCACTGTGATCATCATGAATGATCCTGAGTTTGTGACTCCTCTCCAAGATTGGAGAGCAATGGATGGGGCTGACCTGACAGACAGGATTCTCAGAAAAACATCAGCAGTCTTTGTCCCAGACTCACTAAGTGCACTTTCACTGGCTGTGCTCTCTGCTCCACAGGATATCCCTTCCCGTGCCCTGCCTGCAAGTGCCAGTCCAGTTTTGATTGAGTCCGTGAGGGAAGGTCGTGTGTTCCGGTCGCTGATTGGAGGTGGGAGAGGTCCTTGTTGAAGGTGCCCTGTGCTGCAGACTGGACTGGACTGGGGGTTCTGTATGGATACAGGAATGGGTCTGGGAGTGGACGTTGTTATGGGAAACTGGGACTCTGCAGTTGTCACCTGCCAAAGGCCACTTACGGGTGAGTGGCAAGACCAAATTTCAGTCTCTAAGTTTAAAAGGTTTACACCTTGCTTCCTCCCAGGATCTGAGGCAGGAGAGACAAACTGCCAAATCCTCCAAGCTCCCTGCAGCCTGGCTTTATGGTGAAGGTCATGCAACTTGTTCTTGAAGAGGTCGGCATTTTTTTTTCATTTCCGGCCAGGTCGAGTTTTGTCCCCTACAAGGTCATGCCGACTTCTTTGTCCCCATGTCAGAAGATCCTTCTGCCAGAGAGGGATTCATCGTGGCTCTGCCTGCCCTCTGGGTGGTGGCTGTGCCAAGAGAGGCGCCAGCTGCAGAGACGAGGACCAGCTCTCCACTAGAGAAAAGCGCAAGGTCTCGCATTTCTTTTCTGGTGCAGTTCCTCCCTACAGAACGAGAAAAAGCTAATTAACGTATGATGGCAACCAGGCTGCAGTATCTGCCAGTTCTCTTGTGAAGAAGCCTCTTTAGCATTCTCTCAGCTTCCCTCCTCAACAATAAATTCAGATTAGCAATGGAGAGAGCACAGCTTCTAGTTCAAAAGGATCTGTCCCCTCTGTGAACCTCAGGGCAGGCTGCACGGCCACCTGCACTTGGATTTTCTTCTCTTTTTTTTGGGGGGGGCACCTAACACCCCATCGGCCCTTTGTAAATATTTGTTTCCCTGGTGCATGTCATTGCTCCCACATGGAGCTAATGGTTGGTCTCCTGAAGATAAAACACGCCAAAGGCCATTTCAAGGTGCAGATATTCATTCCAATAAAAAGAGGGGGGAGGAAATGTTCATGACACAATGTTAGGTGGGAAACGAAGGAAGAGATGATTCTGGTTATAGAGAAGATCACTAAAATATGTACTAATAAGTCCCTGACATGCTCAGAAAAATGAGACTGGAAGGAAATTCCTGAGATGTTTATGTGTCTGTCAGTGATATAATTATGATTTTTTTTTTCTGGTACCGGGGATTGAACTCTGGTCCTTGCACTTGAGAGGTGGGCAGCAGAACCACTGAGCTAAATCTCCAGCTTATATGATTTGTAAAACTTGAGATTTTTGCATCATATAGATAACACCTCAATCAGAAAAATAAGCTTTTAAAAAAAGGCAAAAGAGTACATGGACAATAACTTACAAATATGCATTTCATGACCACATATTTCTATTGCATTACTTCTTCTAGTGTGATTTTTTTCAAAGCTAATGCCTGCCACAAAAGGGAATTTTAATGGCTTATAATTAATATGATTTGGTGTTTAGCTTCTACATTGGTATTCATGAATTTAACACGGGCAAACTGCACTTGATCTGCTGTATAAAAACATTTTTAAAGAAATGAAAATTCTGGCTGCTTCGCTATACTAGGGGAAATTGTTTTTCCAGGTGATGCTTCTGTGACTGTTTTGAACTCAGGACGCTATGTTACAGTCTGGCCCAGGGACTATAGCATCCAGATCTGGTTTTAGAGGAATTGCCTGGTCTTTGTGGACAAGCAAGCCATTCTCCCCTTGAGCCCTTGCCTTTTCTCGTCTATCCCCTGCTGGAGGAGCTGGTCTGTCTCACCTGAAAGAGAATTTCACTGAGGACCAACCAAGAAGAGGCTGAGAAGGAGGCCTTGGTCCCACAGGAATTCCTAGGCAGGTTAGCCTGGGAAGGAGCAGTGCCTTCCTCCTGGCATTGGCAGCAGAGCCACAAGACACACATCTGCCAGCAATGAAGGAGGCTCTAGGATGGCTTGGTGTCACCATGATGGCCCTGCCATGGCTGCATCCATAGAGAGACGTCCAGGTTCACACTGCCAGGGTGACCCTGCTGAGGACCATGCCATCCCAGCTTTGGCTTCTTGACTCAGCGTGCTGGGAAGTCCTGAGTGGCCGCTGTAGTCCCAAGTCCCTTCTTTCTTGGAAGAACTCGGGGGTATGGGGCGGTGCTTGATTAGAACCAGAGGAGACTGGTGTCTTACTTCCTGTGACTTTGGCCTCGGTTTCATCGCCTTCTGGACCTCTGTCTGTCCTCATCTCTCTGCCTGAATTACCCTTTCCTCGATTTTATCGTCTGACTCACTTCTACCAGGCAGGAGCTTCTTCCAGGGAGCCACATGTAATGCCCTGATAGACGGGGACCCCATCATCCTGGGGTTATCTCAAGCATGCTGGGGTACATGACGCATTGTAAACGCTTGTGAGCGGACCCCATAAAAAGCAGTGGTTCCTTTACCGGTTGCGCAGCCTTGGGCAAACAATCACATCTTCCTGCAGAGCCCTCAAGTACGAGATGGCAGAATGGCAGCACTGACCTCGCAAGTTGCTATGAAGGTGATTTGCAGCCCATCAGCTGCACACAGTTCTTGGAGTGGGCCTGGGTGTAAAAGAGGGCTAGAAAACCTGTCCGCACTCACCAAGGCTACAAGCTCCAAGTTCACGGAAACTCAGAGCAGTCCCTGGCCTTGGCTGCGTTTCCGCTGGTCCTTTCTGAGTTGCTATTTGGCTCTGTTTCTCCCTCTCTTTTTTCATGTTCAGCTACTGTGAAATGGGTGGGTGTTGTTTGACTTTCCATCCTCTCCAACACCTTTCACTTTTCCAAACCCATGCAAAGTAACCTCAGATCGTCAGTGTACCAGACCGCAGAAGTCCCCTAGACTTGTCAGGGATGGAGCTCAGACTCTTAGATCTCTTTCTGCCACACAGCCCCCCATTTAGAGAGCTTGGGTGGGGGCGTGGTTGTATCGGGACTTGTTTTTGAACACAGAAGTGATCTAGCCGACTCTATCCGGCACAGGTGTCCATGGTTGCAAGTCACATCTTTGATAGAGCACACCCTTGGATCAGTGATGTCCTCCAGACACCTCAAGTTACCATCAGGTGGTCAGATATGTGCATTTCACTTTTCTCCATCTCCCTCTCTACAGCAAAACTGTGGTGAGAATGCTGTGCACTAATGCACATCATGCATTCCATGAGCTTGCATGGGGCCAGTGTACCTCCTAGCAGTGTCCAACACAGATAAAATTTAAATAAACAAACAAAAATGAAAACTAATGCAAAGGTAGAAACTTTCTTTGCCCTCATGTGTGACATCTACTACCTCTTGGCTTGCTTTTTTTGTGTGGTCCACTGTCTCCCCATGGAACCTCCTTCTTGTCTTAAAGTCCCTGTTTGTCAAGACTGCCCTCTCTGGGAAGCCTTCCCGATCCAGTAACCTCCTCCCCAGGAGAAGGGCACCACCTACCTCTCCCCTTGTGGTGCCCTGACAGTGTCTTGCCCTGGTCAACCCAAATCCCATGGGTTCCAGGGCCCCTTTAGGACTCTGGGTGATGGAGCAGGGTCATACTCATCAAGTCTGTAGATGTTGCTGAGTGGTTAGAAGCGGCCTGGGAGGGCCAAGACGTGGAAGACTGGAGACCCTCCCATACCTGGGAGCCTCAGAATTCCAAGGAAAACTCAAAACAAAATAAAGACCCCCCTAAAAGAGCCTCCCCACTCAGAAAGATAGGACCCCTCTCATTCAGGAGGAGATCTTTGATGGAATTGGGGGGTTTGAGCTTTTCTGCTTTTCTCCTGTTTTGTATTCCAACTACCCTTGACAAAACACAAGCAAACCGAGAAGTCATAAATAACCTCCTTTGAAGTTCATGCAAGTTCAGAGAACCTAGAGGAGCCACATAATCATTTCCCCTCTGCAGGGATCTTGGTGGATCCTTTCATGAACGTGAATGAGAAATTTAGCCTGGTTCTTTCTGCAGAATGAATGTGAAATGTGCACCCCTTCCATCCCAGATTTTATGTTCCAAAAGTTTTGGAAAGGAACCAGCTCACTCTGCACCTGTGATGGGCCAGGTGCTGCCACCTACATCCCCTGTGGTTATACTGCATCCACAGCTCCTTACCTGTCACAGGTGGAGGCTCAGATGCAGGTAATAACTGAGGCGCAGAACTGAGCTGGAACCTGTATCTGTTAGTGCAAAGGTCCTGGGCCCCTATGCTCTGCCCAAAGCTGGCATTTCACCATCACCTTTTGCCTCATGTCGTGGGTGGGTATGTGCTCCCTGCCTAACCTGGCTCGAAACCTGGAAGTTCATTGACTTTATTCCCTAGCAAGGGCCTGGAGCTGCCTTCTTTCCTAATCAATGCATATCATTTTGCCAAGAGACAGTCTGCTGCTGGAGAGATTGATTCCCCAGTTATTTATCTTCTTCTGCCCAGTGTAAATTGGTCAGCCTGATCCTATTCACATGATAAAAATCATAATGTCTCAAATTACTTACTCAATAAAATGTGGGTTTGTCTATTATTAGTGATCATTAGGGTTATAATGCAGCATGGAAATCTGGAGTAAATTAACTACACATGCAAGCTGTTGGGCTCGTGTGCAGTTAATCATATGCACACAGTTCCAGTGGGCAGAAGGCTCTGCAGGAATTATTTCAGGAAGACTTTGTGGGCAGGGAGTGGAATTTTAGTGGAACTAGAGTTTTTTCTTTTCATTCTCCGCCTTCATGTGGATTTCTCAAATACACATTCATCCCATACACTGTTGAAATGTGAAAATAACACAAATCAAAACAAAAAGAAACCCCAAAGTAGAACCCAAATTCAATTACAGTAGGTCTGAACGCTTCCAGTCATGTGTCCCTGGAGTTTTGCACGATGCATCAGGATTCCATGTTGAACAGACCACCCTTGTTTCTTATCCATCTTGTCCGTCTGCTCAGATTCACTCTGGGCCTTTTTCTCTGGAGTCTTTCTGCTCAGTGACGTCATGGGACAACTTCCGCTGTTACGAGGAGTTCCCATCATCCCTGGGCACTGCCATTTCCTCTGTGGCAGATGCTTCCCGGACACGTGGGCAGGTGAGAGGTGCTGACTTCAGCTTCTGCTGTCTGAATATGAGAGAGATGTAGCTTTGAATGACAAAATATGTTTAAAAGAAAATGAGAAAAAAATTATGTATAACTTGTTTCCTCTGAGGGTGTTTGGAAACTTTACAATGAAATTAATGAATTAAAACTATCAAACAGAACTGATGGCGTGATAGCATACATTCATGTTTTTAAAATGATTTTTGTTTAACACAAACTCTCTGTAGGGAGTATGAGTTTTTTGTGGACTCTGGGAGGAAAGCCTCAAGACCAACTCAAAGTCAATTTAAGGAAAATGAGGATCAGGAATTGACAAGTCTTGGGGTAGGGCTAACTTATCGCATGGCTGGATCAAAGTGCTTATATGATATCAGAAGACTTTCTCCATTTCTCAGTGTTATTTCTTCTGTTTATTCTGAGAAACTTGCATAGCACATAGAGAGCAAATTCTGAATCAGAGAACCTTTGGCCACCACTACTAACAGATGCAGCAAAAGGATAGGACTGGCATACATCACCTCTGCTTGGATTATTCTGATCACTTGTCCCTGTGGCCTGATCATTGTGGCCAGAGACTGTGACACTCTCACTGCCAAGGCCTGAGTTATGTGCTTGCTGAGAGAGACAGAAAGTGGTGTCAACCTCCCCCAAACCCACAGCCTGACAGTCACTCAGGGATAGCTCCCTATGGGAGTCTGGAACATTAGCAGCAGAAGCACTGAAGTGGTACTGGGAATTCAGTCTGCAAATGTCCACTGTGTTCAAAGAAGTGGTTTTGGACCCAAAAGTCAGCATTCAACAAGTGCTGAATTTAGACAAACAACAAACACTAGGGAGAAGAAAATGTACTTACCATTGAAAATACTGAAGCTCTGGCAGGTGATATCTCAGCCTAGAGGGAGCTAATGTTAGGAAGGGGATAAAAGCTGGGGTAGAACAAAGCTAAAGAGCATGAATTTAGGGATCTTCAAGTCCCAGTACTGCCACTTACAACTTTGTGATTCTTATGCATTTACTTAGCTTCATTAAGGCCTTGAACTTCCTATGTTTAAAATGGGGCTGATAGTAATGCCCATTTCCTATGACTACTAAAATGACCAATTACACAAGGGTAGGGATTTCCATACATAGTACCTGCTCAATAATGGGTAATCATTCAAATTTAGCATAAGCAAATTCTTGAGGTTGCAAAGCTCAGTAGAAAAATCATCTCTAGGATCAAGGAGGTGATACTGGGATTCATTCCTGGTGGGATTAAGGCTCCCCCACCCTGCGTGTGAGTATTACCTGCCCTAAGGTTGGGTACCCTGGATAAGATATAAGGTAGAGAAACAGGGTCTATGCTGGTTGCTTGTTGCTTGCTTGCTGCTTGCTGCCTTCTTCCTGCCCTGCTTTGCCATGTTCTGTTTCTCCTCTTCGATGCCCCTCTGCCATGCCACCCTTCCTTGGAGCCAGCCAACTATGCACTGAAATCTCTTCAAACCGTAAGCCAAATAAACCTTTCCTCATTTAACTTGGGGATGTTGGGTATTTTGTCTCAGTACTGAGAAAAGTGACTAAGACAATATTGGAAAGAGAAATCATGAGGAGCTTGGAAAGGTTATGAGTGCCCAGTCCGTAGAGGTCTCCAGACTTCTGACCCGGATATTCTCAGATTCTGTTCCTTGCCACTAGGTGACTCCAGCTGGGAACAGAGCCCCCTGTGGAGCTGTCTGGAATTGGCCACATCTTGAGACCATATCCTCCAAGGCCAGAGTGGAAAGATTAGGACTATTTAGAGACTGAGGGTAAAATGTCAGTTCTACCACCCAGGGTTTTATCAAGGGCCCCAGAAAATCCTTCCCACTTCTCTGGGCCCTTTCTGCTGGGCCATAGACAACTAACTCTTGGGTAGACATCAGAAAAAGAGGCTCAAAAGAACCTCCTCGAAGGTCTCAGAAGCCGTGGTGAAGAGCAGAAGCTCAAGGGCGTGCTACCCTGTGTGAATAGGGTTAGAGCTGCCTCCGTGGCCACACGCCAGGTGGGAATGTGGAGAAATCCATGCTCCAACAAAGTATAAAAATCAAGTCCACCCATGTCTACGTTAGGCTGTCCATGATGACAGGACAATCTATGTTTTCACTAGGGTTTTGATTGTACCTTGCCACCCACCAGGGATCTCCTTCCCAGGCTTTGCTTGCCTCTTGTTAAAAATTGAAACCCACCATGTCTCTGGTGACCTCGGTCCTCTGGGTCCACAGTGTCCTGTTGGTATTTTGAGGACTCTGATTTGCCAGTTTCTGTGTTGTAAGTAGCTATTACTAAAAAAGTTGCATTTACTGCATTAGGAATGAGCAGGCCTTTCTGCAAGCAGTTTTTAAACCTACATTTTTGTTGTTATTGTTAATTTTTCACTCTGAAACAGTTAAGAGAATAAAAGACACAGCAATAATAAAGAAATTCTATTTCCCATTGATTTTCCTTTATGGCATGTTTTTCCAGCTGAGAAAACAATTTACGAGCTAGATACAGTAAATTGTTTGAAGCCTTGAATCCATCTTTACTTGGACCCTGGGCAAGGTCTTTGGTAAAGGGGCCACTTTCTGCACTTGGATAGAACTGAACGAGTACACAGTTTTACACCAAAGGGAAAACACTCTTGGGCTGTATGTGTAGCTCAGTGGTAGAATGATTCCTCAGCATGCCCAAGGCTCTGGGTCCAATGCCCAGCACCAAAAAACCTAAATAAATAAATCTTGAAGTCTGCTCCATGTCTTTGGACCACTCTGTATGTGAAAGGAAAAACTTAGTGAGTCAACTGAAATACTTAGTTTGAGGAGATTAAAGGAAGACTGGCAAAGCAAGTGTTTCTCTTACTCCTTACCAGTACCCAGAATTGCAAAGCCTAGGAGATGTCATGGCCGAGATAGCTTGGCTCAGCCCTGTAGATTTGAACTGGCTCTTTCTCAAAGGGAAATACAGAGCTGGAAGTATGAGGTCACCTTCAGCCAGGTCTCCCTGTCCCAGGATCGCACAGCTGTTGTTTCCTGCTTTCTTCTTCCACTAATTTCTACTCCTTTCTTTACTCTCCACACTTCCCAGTTTCCTACTTCTACAGAGTACTTGGATTCTTAAATGACTCAAGCCTGACTCCCCAATTCGCTTCTCTTTAAAAGGAACTCCCAGCCCGAGCAACTTGAGCCCGTGGTTTAGATTAAGCAACTGACCTCCTGTCACAAATCTGCAAGACTATTTCATTCTCAGATGCGCCAGACATCCACAAATATTGTTTCTGTTTTCAGCGAGCATGCCACTCATCCAAACATTCAGTTCTGCATTTGTTCATTGATCCATGCTTTCCTTTTGGTCAGTAATTATGACAGAGAAGTAAACATGTGCTGAGCACGGGAGGTGAGGGAAGAAACAAGACTGATGAGGTCTCTGTCCTCATTCACTTCTCCTGCTATACAAATAAAGTTCAGAAATAATAGCCTGAAAAGAAAGTCTTCATAGTCTGAATTATTTTCTTAGATTGTCCAGAAAAGAAGTGCTTATAAAGCCTATAGTGGTTCTGATAACGAATTTGATGAGATCAGATGAACATGAATCCATGTGTTGGTTGATTAATTGATTGATCAGTTGAGTAATGTCAGCCTCGGCGACTGAGGTTTCTAAAAGCCTGGCAGATGAAAGGATACAGGATGCAAAACATCTCTATCCTCTCTCCTAATCCCTGTGGCTGTTGTGATAAATTTTTACACATTTAGCGGCATAAAATAATGCTCACCTATTTCTTGACAGTCGAGGAGGTCAGCAGTCTTAGAGTCAAGATGTCGCAGGGGCTGGAGCTTCTGGAGTAGAATCATGCATGGTCTTTCCCAGCCTCTGGAGGACGCTGGCATCGCTTGGCTTGGGTCACCTTCCTCCCACTTCAGAACTCATAACCCCAATCCCTACTTCTGTTGCGCCAGTTCCTTTGTTCCCTCTGCTCCGTCATCACATAACCTGCTCTGACTTGGAACCTCCCTCTGAATAGTTTCTCCATCTCAAATCCGTAATTTAATCACAGATTCAGAATATCCAGCCCCCCAACCCCACCCCACCCCCTCTTGTCCTGTCAGGTTCCTAGAATTAGGATGTAGATAGCTCTTCAGACACCATTATTCTGTGTACCATGCTGTCCCTAACGTGTAGAAATAGTGACATAGTTCATGGGTGTGAGTCCTCATTTAAAAGGACACGGTGAGTTGAAGGTTCCCATCACTGGAGATCAGGAAACATGAATTGTAGCCCAGCCTGGATCTCTGATTTAGTCACTTGGAACCATTTGACCGCTTTGCATCTCACTTTCTTCAACTATAAAATGAAGGTGTAGAAACAATTGCAAGATTCCTCTCTAAGCCTAAAAGTCTACCATTTTATTATACTGACCTAGCATCACTTCAGGGCTGCCCTAACAACCTTTACAACTGGGTGGCTTAAAATAGAATTTTATTCTCTTGCAGAGCTGGAGACCAGATGTCTAAAATCAAGGTTCAGCAGGTATCTGAACACTCTGGGGGAGCCTTCCTTGCCTCTTCCTAGGCTGCGGTGGTGGCCAGCAGTCTTTGGTGTCCTTGGCTTGTGGACACATCCTTCCAGTCTCTGCTTCCTTCCTCACATGGCCTCCTCTCCCTTGTGTGCCTCTTTATATGCACAGAAGTTCTGTTGATTAGGGCTCACCTTACTCTAGTTTGACCTCATCTTAACTGATTGAGGCCATATTTATAAATAGGGTCTGAGGTTCTGGAAAGATCACAGTGTTGAGGAGACTCTATTCAACTGAAGACAACACAGACTCCCAGAGGTGTAACTTCCTGCTACAATTGAGGAAACAAAAGGGATTAGAAATGAGAGACAGAAACCGATGCCATTGTCCTGATTTCTTTTTTGTTGGTGGGTTAGTTTGGTGGAACCAGATGGAAAGCAGCATCGCAGGCAGCTGGATCCAGGGACTCAGTGATGTCTGTTTATACTGTGACTGGCTCATAGGATGACCAGGCCATCTACAAATTTACAATTCTGGTGCAGATGACCACACTTTGATTCAGAGTCACAGACAGTATTAGGAGCCGGAAGGTAGCTGGACATTCACCTAATTCAGTGTCTCCCATCTGCAGAGGAGTCGCAGATAAGAGAATTCACACTGGGCCCTATTCCAGACCATCTGACCTCACAGTGCTCCTGGTCACATCTGCCCTGTGGTCAGAGTGACTGGCAGCTGGCCCCCCTCTCTTCCCTAAAATTCCAGGAATCACATCTTCATGGCTATCAGGCAAAGACACACGGCAACAAGCCACAGATCAAGGACATGGAAATCACTTTTTATTTCATGGAGCGTGGAGAAGTTTCCTTGGAAAAGCTTGTCTTCAACTTTCTAGTTTTGAACCAGAGGGCAAGCCAGGAGGGAGCTGACCTGCCTGGGGCTCAGAGCTTGTGTTTTCAGCTGAGAAAAGTGATCCCGAACCTTCCCATCTCTGCAAAGCCCAGATGGAGGCCCCGGCTCCCAGCCCCACACACATGCTGCGCACCTGGACGGCGCTCTACCTGCTTACAAATTACTCCCATTTTCTGCTTGGTTCAGCAGCAACTGTTTACCCTCCCCCGTGATGTAATTAGGGCTTCAGAGTTCACGTGTGCCTATTATGAGCTCTCTTGTGTTTTGTCTTGGTGCTTCATTTCTGTAGCAGTAATCATATATATATATTAAAATTTGGTATCAATTGTTTGGCTAAATTATGCACAGTGGGCCATCCTAACCTGCCATTAACATAACGTATGCTAAACAATGTGTTGTGGTTCCCCCCCTTCCTTTTCTTCTGATAATTATACTCTAAAGCATCAGTTGCTTATTCGAGTAAATTAAACTTTGAGTTTTTCTCATTTCTTCAAACTTTCAAATTGTCTCGCCTACAGCAGACGCAGACCAAGCGCTCCTTCAGCTGCCCATGGAAGTAGCCTCACCGTGTTCTTGCTGAGACAGGCACGTGCCACACAGTGGTCACCAGCATTGTCGCTGCCCTGATGGCTCCGGGCTGTTACATTTTGGCTCATCTCTGCCTCTACCCCAAGCCAGGGGGCACCTGGCCTTGGTGTGGAGATGAGAACACACACACACACACACACACACACACAGGCGTCTGCTGGACTCATGTTGTGTCTGCTCCCTGGGCAAATAGGCACTGAGCACCTCTCAGGGTCAGGCACTGTGTGAGACAGCAGAGGTACAAAAGGGACCCAAGATGATAAGGTTGTTGTCCTCTGAAAGTTTATAATCTTGTCTTAACCAAAAAGTATAAACTCTTTTGGCAAAGGGCCAGAGTGTCAATGCTGTAGGCTGTGTGAAGTCTACAGTCTCTGTCTGAACTGCTCATGTCTGCCATTTCAACTTAAAAGAAGCCATGAATAGTACATGAATGGGTGGATGTGGCTGGCTGCATCCCAATAAAACTTTATTTATAAAATCAAGAAATGGACCAATGTTTTGCTCTTAGTTCAGTGGGTTGAGGTACAGAATATATACAAATAATTTAGTCTTTCAAAACCCAAAGATAATTTAAAATCATATCAAGTGACACAAAGGAAGAAATCACAGTGATGTGAGCAGGACTTGTGAACTTGTTCACACCAGGGCACACACCAACAAATATTTCAGCGCAATGTGCTATCTGATGAGGGTACACAGGCTGGCACCAGGGGGGGGTCCAGATTTCCAAGGGTATAAGGCTTAGCATGTGTGTAATATGACCACTTACACACCCAGCAACACCACAGAGAGGGAGCAGGGAGCCCCAGCTCAAGTGGCATAGTGGAGGTTCCTGTTAGGTGTATCTGAGTTGAAGCGTGAATTGTGACCTAGAACCATCATCCTTGGGAAGGCAGGCAGAGTGGTAAGAGTACCATTATGGGGAGGTGTATGACTGCAGATTCTGGGGCAAGAAAGAAAAAAAAAAAGACTTATCACGTTCAGAACAGAAGGGGCCAGTAGAATGGAAAGAGGCCAGTGCACGCGGGAGCTTTGGAATGAGATGAGATTGAGCACCGTGAGAGCTTGGGAAACACAGGATAGGACAATATGTGGCTGCTGCTGCTGTGTAACTGTGTCGTCACTGGCTTGCACATAGACGCTCATTTCTCCCCTGTATGAGGGGCTCAGCACACAGGGCTGAGTCAAGCCAGGCTTCCTCCTGCGTCTGTGGGTCGGCTATTTTGCTCATGCTTCTTCGTTTGCATCCCCTGAGGTTCTGCCCTAGTGGGTAGCTTGGCTGATTCTTCTCCATGTGTCTCTCATCTTCCTCGACAGCAGAGCTGGACCAGCAGTGAATTTCTTATGGCAACGGCAAAAGCACAAGATAACAAGTTGAAACATGTAAGGCCTCTTGAGGTCAAAACTGGGGTATCCATTTTTCTACCACGTCTAATAGCCAAAAGTAAGTCGTGAGGCCCAGAGGGAGAGACTATGGCAGAGGCCCACAGCAACTGGCCTAGATCCAGAGAGGCAGAAGAAAGGGATTCGTGGCCAAACTTCCTGGTGTGTCTGAAGAGGAAGCATCTTTAGAACACGAGTGATGTGATTTGCAGTGACATTGTAAAAACATATTAATGTGGCACAATGCAGGGAGCAGAATATGGTGGCAAGAGGAGAGAAGAAAGCAGTTTGGGGAACAGGGCGGGGTGAACCTAGTGACAGCCCAGAGCCTGGTTCTCTGGTGCTACTCTTGGCAAAGAGGAGATGCATTGTTAGACTTCTGGAGCTGGGCTTTCTGAGGTGAGCTGACAGTTATCATCTGCATTCATCGATATAAACCCCATAAAAAGTGAAGTAATTGAGGGGAAATGAGAAGATACAGCCCAGATTAGCAGCCTTGAGGATTACTCACGAACTCGGGATAGTCACCCAAATCATGCATCACAGCCTTTTATCCATTAGTGCTAAATACCAAGATTATTCCCAAAGAAGATATAGCCATTATATTTGTTACCATCCCAATAAATAAATGTGAATTCCATCCCTGCTCATTGAGCTTTTCATACTCATCCATTGATATGTGTGTGACTTGAAGTTTGATCGTGTTGGGAGGAAAAATTGTCTTAGAAGACTAAGTATTGGCTTATACTATAGGAAAGGAAGGTTCTTTTTTGGAAATTGACTCCAACTATTTCTGTATCATTCAGGAGCAAATGTAACAAAATCTGAGGGTACACTGTTTAATTACAATAAAAGTTTGCTTTTCATTAACATATAACATAAAATAAGTATTCTGATGATCAATACTCTCCCCCAATTGCTGATTCAGGCTCCTTACAGCCTGTGACTTCACCATGATCAGTAAAGACCTTCTGAAGTTGCCATGTTTTTCAATCCAATATTTGTGAGCTAAATTGGCCTGGATTTAAAGGGGCATATATAGTTTATACTCGTATTTTATTCGCTACAGCTCAGTCCTGCGATCCTGCCTTATTGCAAGGGAAGCTGGGACATGTAATTTTCTATCTTCAGAGTGGTGGTGGGGGACAGGGTTAGTGAACTGCTAACTCATTTCTGCATCAGACTCCTTAAATGGCATCCTGTCATCTCAGTGATGGAAGAATGTATGCTGAATTTGACTTCTGCACTAGAAGATAGTTGTAATGACAGTTACTGTTCATGGCTAAGTGCTGAACACGTGTTATCTCAGTCAAGCCTCCAAGCAGCTATAAAACAGGTACTATAATACTCTCATCCTACAGATGAGGAAACAGAGGTTCAGAAGTTGTTTTTCTTTTATTTTTTTAAATGGGGAAGATAACCATACCTCATTCCAAAATTGATTCTTTACATGTACATTGAGAGGAAAGGCCAAGAATCCCATTAGAATGATTTCATTTTATAATGAGTGAGATTTGTATCTCCACCAATTACTGAGGTAACATAATATACCTCACATCTCAGACACTTGAAAACCGCAGAGTTTTATTTCTTACTCATGTTTGTCCATTGTGGGTCATTTTTATGCCAGGACTTAGATATGCAGTGTTGCAGGATTCCATCACAGAGGAAAAAGAACCTGACAGAGTATATACTGCTCCTTAAAGCATCTGCTTGGAAGATACCAGTGGCATTTCCACTCACATGGTAATGACCAGAGGGAGTTGGAGGGCTACACCTCATTTCAGGAAAGGAAGCCTGCCCATGTGCCTGGAAAGAGAGCTGGAGGATTGCAGTATATTCGGAGTCATCCTGTCCGTCCCATTAACTCAAGAAAAACAGCACCATGCTAGACATACTGGGATATTGCAAGTATAGGTATTACAGGGTACCTAACCCTTATCATTGCCGTCCAATTGCATGAGAACTGGATGACAAGGAGAAAGTTACTGATATATCTGGAATTGACCCAAAATCTACACAACTGATTAACTGATTTGGTGGGACCCTGGGAGCGTTTGTGCATTTGAGGGGTAAGGGAAATGGCAGAAAAGATGGGGAGACAATTGCAGAGCAACACCACCTGTAATGGACCTTTAAAAAGTTGGATATATTCCAATCATGTTCGTCCCAGTGAAAAAACAAAACAAAACCCCAGTGCTTTTAGGAAGAAGCAACTAGATTGCTTTTTCTGTTTTATCTATAGCAACTAGTTGGGAGGGAAAGGTGTGTTTTATTTTTGCACACATAGATAATTGCAAAGTCTTTCGTTTTTTCTCTACATAAATTTATGTTGAGATTTAATTTCGACCAATTAGAACACAAATGAAGCCATTCTAATGTGATTCGTACATCACAGCAGCATAGCCCTACCTCTCAGTGCACACATAAGGAAACAATATCAGAGGGAATTTTAAGTACTTAAAGTTGTGTTAGACTGTGAATGAATATCCAATTCAATTTGTAGGAAACTTTAGATTAATTAGGTTTATAATTTGCACAGTAAGGTAATGTAAATGTGTTGCTACTGCTTGACTTTTTGCTTAATCCTCTGAGTGGATATTTAATCTTTTAAATATTAGAATTAAAGCAACTTGGAAGATATGAATATTAATCTAATTATATTCCGATCACTTTAATTTCTTTAATGTTTTAAATAACAAAACAACTTTACAAATTGGTTTAGGTTGGGGAACCCTTTTAGAGGGTTTTGCATCTCATCAGCAAGTGCAATTTAGAGGATAGGATGCAGGATTGGGAAGCTCTACCTCAAGTTTATAGTTATGCAAATGCAAACCATTAATCTGAGCCTCAGTGATCCTACTACCAAGGTGTGCTTTGGAAATTTGCAGCTTCTATTTAGGTAGGAAGACTTTGCCAGCAGGGAAACAAACAGCTTTATGGCACCCCAGCCATACAAAGGGAGAGCTTTGGAAGAATCAGTGATAACTTAGAACGTAGAGGCTTTTTCTCCTTCTTGTGCTGTTATCTCAAGGAAAGGGGTTAAAAAAAAAAACAGAGCAGGACATGAGAGGTGCTTGCAAATTTTATTATCTCATTATAATTGATACCTGCTCTCTGAGCCAATAAAAAAGGCTGTATTCGGCACTAGCTGTATAAAATCTTTAATGTTTTAGGCTGTCAGGGTTGGCTGTGGTTAGGCTGACATAATTATGAGCTCCATGTACCAATATATAACTCTTTACCCACAAAAGCATGCTGCAAAGGAGAAATATTTAGAGATAATAAAAGGATTCACCAAGTGTCCATATGATAGCTACTCAAATCGCTTTTGTTTTAGTTAGGCCTGAAAAACATATCCCCTGGCTACCCCAGTTCTTTATCTTTCTTACTTGACATCTCAGGAATCCCAGATTTCTGTACAAATTGTACAACTGCACCTTGAAGAGGGGGGAGAGTCCTTTTAGGGTGATTGTGATTTCATCGCGACAGTATGGGAAAGCCTTTCCAAAGGGTGCTTGCCAGAATTTCAGGTTTGATAAGTCGAGTATATGATTTTCGGGAACTAATTACAGAATTTTTAAAGGTGATAGAGAATTAAACAAAGGAATTGTGTTATAAAATGCAGTAGTAAGTTCACAAAATGTAAACAATTCTAACAAATATCCAGTGAGATTTTATATACTCTGAGAGTTTATGTGTAAGAAGTTTCCACCGAAGGCCACTGAAATACCTGAGAATTGCTTTCCCGCAGGAGAGTCTGTATTTCATCGGAAACCTAGAACAGCAGATACATTTGACATTAGCCAGTGAATAGGAACCTAAACAATCACGACGAGGCAAATAGGCCAAGTAGAAAAGAAGCCCTTCTCAAATTGTACCATTGGAATAAAGCATGTGATAACAAAGATTATGAGGACACTGGATCTTTTTTGCCATTTTGGCCTTTGCTGTATATTCAGCAAGCCTTCTTGGCCAACACTTAGCTGAGTTAACATTGTAATAGAAGAAAGATGAATGCAAATTCTTTGTTTGCTTACTATTAAGGGGTTGAATTGACATCATCATCTCTTGGATCTGGGCTGCACTTAGGGGCTTGATTACCCTGTAGAATATTGCCAAAATAATACTCCAGGACTTCCAAAGATGTGTCTCAAGGAGTCTTGCAGCTTCTGCCAAGACATCTTGGGATGGATTCTTGCTCTTGGAGTTCTGAGCCACCATAGAAAACTCACTGCCTTGAGGCTGCCATGTTGAAGGAAGCCCAAGCAGCCATGTGGAGAGGCTTATGGAGGAGATGGGGGGAGCTGGACTTCTCTCATGGAGAGTAAGCCAGCTGAGGCCCCACATACTGGGGGTTAGAGATAAGTCCCTCTCTTCTGCCCAGCCCAAAAGCCTGTCCAAACTGCAGGTTCATGGAAAAGTAATCAATTACTATTCTCTGAAGATGCAATGTTTTGGGTTATTTCTTGTAAAAGAAAAGAAAAAAAAACCAAAGCAAACACATTCCAGGGCAAACAGTTATGAATAGTGAAATTAAATTTTCTTTGTGGCTGCTAAAACTATTGTCTTTATTCTATAATAGTACCAAGTATATGTACTACTTTCCTAAAACTCAAAGAGATTCAACTTTCTTACACTTGGGCATGTTGAGGACTCTGCTTTGATCTTTATGTCTCTGCTTCTCTCTCTCTCTCTCTCTCTCTCTCTCTCTCTCTCTCTCTTTCTTGGAAGTTGAACCAGAGGCTTTTGTACTGAGCTACATCCCCAATCTATTTTTTTTTTACTTTTTGCACAGGTTTTCAAAAAAAATCACTGAAATGATCCTTGTAGCTCAGCCTCCTGGAGTGTGTATCTTATAACAATTAGAATTGTTTCTAACTCTTACACTTACTAGTGCATTTTATAACATAATTTCTTTACTCTTTATAGTTTATGGGTTTCCCTTTGGACCCAGGACTAAGAAAGAAGCCTCCCAGATGTAAATTTCTCATAAATATTTGAGCTCCATTTCAATAATTCCTCTATTCTCTGATCTGTTGCCTAATCTTCTGTTTAGCAAGTATTTCCCATGAAATAGAAGGCTTTAATTGGTAGACTCACAAATTTTAATAGCATAGCTTAACACAGATCAGTTTGTTCAAAAACTCACCTCCCCCATTAAATTATTTTCGCATAGTAGTGCTCATCAACATGTACTCATTTTTTTTACCAAAGTTTTCCCTTCTGTATGCTTGCAGTGCTGAATAATGGGACTTTTACAGCCTCCGAGAAACAAGATTTCTTTCCACTAGAGCTTGCCTCCAAACTCACAAACTTGAGACCTGGGCCCTCCATAGAAAAGGGAGCTTCCCCAAACATTAGTGCATTCCCTGAAGATGACCGAAGGACAGGGAGGAACCACCTTGGTCCCACCCACAGAATATTGTCACGAATGATGTCTGTGTCCTGTTCCAAGACTTAAGAGTAGGTAGATTTGATTTGGGGCAGAAGGTTATAATACAAATGTATTATACGGTTATACAGTTGACTTTAAGTTCAGGGTTCTCAACCTTGGCATTACCAAAATATGAAGCTGGACAATTCTTTGTAATGAAGGCTATCCTGGGCATTGTAGTGGTTTAGCTGTGTGCTTCGTCGTTGGCCTCTAACTTCTAGATGCCTGGAGCTCCCCTCTTCCCAGGCAGGAGAACCAAAAATATCTCTGAACATGGCCAGATTCCTGTTCTACCCCTTTTGGTTCAACAAATCTGTCTCACTACATTCGTAGCATCTTGAAATCATGGAGAAATCAAATTTTATTTTCTTTCCAAGAGAAATATCTCCCTTTTCCCCCCTAATTGCTATACAAAGGATTCAAAGCTAAAACAGCTCTCAGGTGGGCAGGGCACGTCAGACCTACCAAACGGGTTTCTACAATTAAGAAGCTTATAGTAATGGGTTTGTAGGAGGCAGATATTGATTACCTATCACTTTTGGGAAGTTGTCGCTATCACTGTTCACCATTATCAATATGAAGGGAAAATCTGAAAAGTTTTTAGAAAACATCAGAAGTGATTTTGCAGCCTTTTGGCTGAACTGAAGAGATTAATTCACTAATCTGTTATGACTGTTTGGGGAGTGCTAGGCAGGTTCTGTAATGGCAAGGAGTACTTCGGAGGGTAATGGGAAACAGCCTTATAGTTCTGCTCTTAATGGTGGATCAAGGCAAGAATTGCCTGGACCTCTTTCAGAGGACATCACCAGTCTTTCAGTGGCAAACTTACATGTTTGCCAGCCAGCTTCCCCAGCATGGGGCACAAACTGGAGTGGAAATCAATAACCTAGCATTTGGGGTGCAGTTGCCCCAAATTATTGAAGAGGAAAGAAGACCGCTGTAACTCACTGGCCGTGGCATTTTTGCCAACTGTTTTTGCTAAGCATTTAGTTTAGTGTGACAGATTCTGTTCCCTGGCCCTTCTCATCAGAGTTAGTCTGTGAGCACCACTATCATTGTCGTTGTAACTGAGGTGAACTGAATTTGGAGATGTGATCCCACTTAGCGCCTTCATTGCCTTCAGAGAGCAGGTGACTTTTTGGGAGCACTTATGAAAAGTCCCTTGGGCCTTGAAAGATCATTTGAGTTTTTCCCCCTGGTTACTGGGAACCAGAGGATCCAGTCTGCTGGAGTATTACAGGCCAGTGTGTAGTTTGCATTTTCAGGGATATTGAATCCCAGCTCTGTCCTGTCCCAGCCCCATCATCTTGCCAAGTTGCATCAAGCCTGCTTTCCTCACCTCTTGTGGAAGCTGAATCCGTTCCATGTCCCTAACACAGCACAGCATTGCTCCATATCGTTACAAATACACCTACATCCATCATGAGACCCGGCCCGATCAGTTAAATCGCTGTGTCTTCTACTCACATAGCTATCACAGATCCCACTCTGCAAAGTAGTGATTTCTTTGGCACACTTATCCGTGAGCTTAGCCTGGTAAGAAGTGTACCATGAGTAAGGAACAAATACAATATACCTTCCTATTCTTCCTTCTTTGCGATCTGTGGTTTCGAGACAACTACCTAGACAGAGTCAGGTGGACAGAGATACTGCCCCATGCTTATAAACTTTCTCCGTATAAATGGAAGAGAAAAAATTCCTAGTTTCTAGTGTTGCTATGAGGACAAAACTGGCCAACCTTACTACCATGTTTGGCCATATGGTAAGCAGTCCATAAATGTAGACCTTTGTGAATGATATGATTATTGCGATGTTTATTGGTCATTGAAAGTGAATGATGAGTACAGTAAAGTAGGGAAGAAAGGAAGGAAGGAAGATAAGGAAATTAGCTCTGATATATGGAATCGAAAAGAAATTCACATCTCTTTGCGGTGATTGAACACAACTTGATCGTTATGAAATTGGCCTGGTGCCTGGAAGGCAAAAAAAAAAATGTTCCTTGGGAACAAGATTTATGTAATCAGTCAGCTAGGTCTTATTCTGGCTGAGCTTAATGTCCATCCCTGCATTTGCCCACCAGTTCCTGCGAGCACACTGGCAATGTTTGGGAAATACCTGTGCTAACCATTTATTCCATTCTAGTCTGAACTCAGAAGAAAGTTGCACGTCTGAAATTTGAGAATTTCCCCAGGGATCCTGTAGTTTTATCTGTGAGCTGTGGCAGTCCTATTCACAAAACTCCCCACCCCTTGAACGTGCTGAAATCTAGAAACACCTGAAATCGAGGATGGCATATAGCACCTCAAAGCTGATTTGAAAAATAAAACAATGACTATTGAACAGATTTATGGTTTCTTGTCAGTAACACTCTGATTCCTGGATATAGTTATCAGCCTTGAGCTTTATAGGAAATGCCTGCTTTCCAAAATGACATTTTAAATTAATGTGAAATTATGTTTTAATTTAATTCACATGGAGTCATAAACAGGTGGGAGAATTATGTAACAATAATTATGTTTGCAAGAAATAGATTTCATCCTAAAATTACATGAATATGCTGTTACAGTTTGTTGTCATCGTGAAATGCACCGTTTAAGCATAAAATACAGCGTGAAAGACACCCTCATGTTGGAGTCCTTAATCTAGTGTGTAATTGCTTAAGTAAGTACATTAACTACATTGTCAACTACCTATTCCCAAGCACCTTCACTGCGAGAAAGGATTGGCGCTTCATATCTACAATATAGAGAATAGAAACATAGCAGGGGCTGAGAATTTGCTCTTGCATCCTGGTATTTCTTTAATCAAGCAAAGACTTGGATACCTGGAGAAATGAGTGACCTTGAGTCATTCTTACATAGTGGTCTCTTAATCCAACCACGCTTGTTGAAGACAATGCTAACTTTGTGCTACTGAAAAATATTTGGGACTGATACACACACAGAGAGAGAGAGAGTTTTATTAACAGCTTCAATAGCTTATCATGCTCAGTTTCTGTATTTCTTCCCAGAAACACCATTTTTGGTACCTTCTGAATTCATTCATTAAAAACTTGTCCTTTGCAATTCTTCATTAAGTAGTTTCCATTTTATTTTATTTTCTAGAAATTTGATAAAATAACTGAGACCAAAAAGGCTCAGTCTGATTTATTTCTGGACATGAACCAGATGTGCAGTCAATCCATCACTGTTGCTGTGTCAACTGCCTCATCCTCAGCCGTTCTTGGAAGAAAACCATACCAGGCCTGATTTCTGCCAGCCCATGTCCTCCATCTTGGTGCAGTTAATGCAGAATGCCACAGCCTAATTCTGCTGGCCACATGGCAAACAGGTGGCATGAGTCTTGTGGCGTATTCCCCTCTCTGGCCACTGGCTGTGGACCCATGAGGACCTTGAAATCTTGCATGCTGGTACAGGATGCACATGTCCCCACCTTCCCAGGCCACGGCCAATGGACAGAGGCTGGATGGAAGCTATTGGTTAGTAGCAGGATTCCTCCATGCTGTCTTGGGGCTTGGCAAACCAAGAAAACTGGCTAAAATTTCTTACTCCTTCAAAAGTAACTAGGCAGGCAGCTGAGGAGTATTTCCTAGTCTCGTATTACAACCTAAAATACAAAGTCAGCCACAAACGCATCTTTGTGTAATGCAGTCCTTGGCACCACACAGAAAATAACATTATTCCATTCTTTCTCTTGATCAGAATTCGCTGTCTTTGTGGCGGTATCTGCAGAGAGATAGGTGCGTGCTAAATCTGAGGGCCCATAATTATTACAACATAACCAACAATGGCTGTTCAAAGCTTAGTGTCCTGGACAACTATTCTAAGGGACTTTCATCCACCCAAAATACTATGAAACAGTGACCATTTTACTGATGATGAAACAAGCACAGAAAGGTTAATGAATATGCTGAAGGTCACACAGGTAATAAATGGCAAAAATGCTCAGAGGGAACTCAGGTGCACACCCTCCCTCTGCACAGCCTCCCTGGGGATATGCCCCTTGGTCGCCAGTGGGGTGCACCAAGTCCTTGTGGAACCAAGAACCTCTCCTCACTCGAGATTAAGGGAGCAATGATACCTCAGTTTCTTTTGGATATCAGACCCAAGGCCTGTCTTGCTCCCTAAAGTGATAAGAAAGCCTGTGGGGCCCTGTGTGCACCCCAAAGCATCTGGTCCTGTGATCACTTTGGAATGTCTGCAGGGAACATGGGAGAGGAGTGTGCTGGTATGTGAGGTGCGATCCCAAAATAGGGCGAATTTTAAAATTACAAAGCAGTGCTGGTTCCTGGGAGCCAGTAGTGGCCGACAGTAGGAACAAAACAGAAGATGGAAGCTGTATTTGCACTGAAAACAATGTGCTCCTGCCCTCATTTTGCACAGGGCTCAATCATGGCTAATGTGCCTCCCTGCCAGGCCCCATCCTGGACTCTTTGGGTACCACATCTTGTGTCCAATTCAAGCTTTCTCGCCTGTTACTCTGCGGCAGGCTCACACAGTGCAGTGCCCGAGGGTCGCCATTATACAGGCGAAAACTAGAGTTGAGCTGCTGTCTGGCCTCTGCCCTAGTGCCTGAAGTCTTTTCGTGCACCCCTGTCCGCGTGTTACAGTCATGTTCTCCAAGGGATGGTAACGCCCTCCCCGCTGGCACTGCAGATCGAAGGTGCAAAGGTGAATGAATCCACCAGGCCCATTTGGATTCAGGGTGCAGCGTGGCCAACCGCCCCACATTCAAGGTGAGGAGTGGTGGAGAGAGAGAAAGAGAACTCAAGCAAGCAGCATAAGCGTCATCTCACGGTTTAAAACCATAACGGAACCTATCGTTTTCTTGGTTCTCCATTTATTAATAAAATGCCCAGCACCTTCTGGCGTGTGCTCTGAACTGCTTTTAATTATCTTCAGTTGGATGGAGAGAAGGTAATGGGGACCTCATAATAGTCGTGGAGGGACTATTGGAATTTTATTTCCATGGGGGAAGGCAGGGACTGTTTGCCACGGAGCCAAGGCCTTTCAAAGTTGAGGACACTTCCCGGTGCCACGCGGTGTAAATCACAGTGCAAACCATGCGATTATCCCCTGCAGAGGAATCGAGTGTGGCTTTATGGGATTCTTCACCAAGCACTTAGGAATAATCTGATATAAAACAGCAGGGGTGGAGAGTAATGACAACTTCAAATTAGTTTAATGAATGTTTACATTTTTAAAAAAGGCTTTTCTACAAACCTGAAAATATGAAGTGACAGCTCCCTTTCCTACTTCCTCTGCAAGAGGCACTGCCAGGTTTTCAGCCCTCTGAGAAAGGTGGCTTGATTTAACTCCTTCAGCCCCAATGCCTCTTTTTGCTCAGCCTGGGTAGGAGCAGTCCCTGAACACTGAGCCATAGTATTTCCATTGTACGCTTCGGATCAGCACCGAGGGAACATCTGTTTTAAGTCAACTTAGACTCAATCCAGGAAAAAATAAATTTCTGGCTCTCCACCTGCTCCAAAGGTCAGTGACCCACCCCGATCAGCCCGAGATGGATGATGGGCTGCAGATGCCGAGGATATTTTTAGCTGTGTCTTGGCAGGTACGCTGCTTGTTGAATACAGCAAAGGGGGAGGCTGGGAGGTTGATAAACCATCATACTGTTTTAGACCAGGTCCAGTGCCAAAGCCTCCACCAGATCTGTCCAGCGCTTCTGGGCTATTTCCTCACTTGTGATGAAGAAGGATTCGTCTCGGCAAAGGGAGCGGCATAGAAAATGCTCACATTGCTGTCATTGTGTGGAGTGAACCTTAAGGTATTTTGGACCAGAAATAACATTTGCATTTCAGATATAGTTACCCAGCCTGAGCTGCCCCCACTTTTTCTTTGGAGCAGTGTTCATTCCAACGCATTCTCAATTTTATTTCAAAATCTAGATATTTCCTAGTGTGCATACCTTGGCCCCCATCATAGCCCATCAGGCTGAATTCTGTCCATAGGTTGCCAAGCTGTATCTGGAATGTTAGTTAAAATTATGCATTTTAACCCGGTCTACAGAAGGAACAATGCGTACTAAACAAAAGCAATA
>NW_022900944.1:41591429-41596864 GCF_012274545.1 Fukomys damarensis
TATATATGCATTAACACAAAGCCAAACAAAAGCCTGAAGGGCTTCTCAGCAATGCCTGGAAAATCAAATGGAGAAATCCATGAACTAATTTAGAAGCCAGTTTGGCCTACTTTGGCCTTTCAGCCATTGCTAGAATACCAAACCTTGCCCATTAGAATGCCCCTTCCCTCTCCTCCTTCCCTGACAGGCCAGCACCTCAAAAAAACCCTGAAACATCCAGAGGCCTTCAAGAGCCAGCTGAAAACTAAATCCAGACTGCTCCATTCGAGCAAAGTTCCATTTATGTGGGGTCCAAGGACTTGGAAAAACCTAAACAACCAATTGAAAGCAGGTTTTGCTCCACATTTGGAAATCAGGTTTTAACTAGGATTAGACAAAGATAACGAGACAAATACGGAGTAAGAAACGGAAAGTTTTCAGGTAACCAGAACGTTGGATGAATCCAAACCCTCATACTCCTGATTGCCCTAGCGAGGCCTTTTGAGGATGAATGGCCAAATGCTTGTGGACAGAAGTGTGCAAAATGTTCTATTTTTCCATAGGCACTAAACAACCTGTCTAGCTTTGTATAAATGATCTTTACAAATCCTCTGGCTGATAAGATGTTTTCATCCATCAGACACAAACATGACTGGCTCTGGTTACTCTCAATCACTGCACCCTCTGTCCTCTGCCACACTTTCCAAAGTCAGTAATTGTTTTAATTACTTACTTGTTTATTATCTGTGTCGTCCAGTGAAATAAAACAGGCCCCATCACAGCTGGGGTGGGGGCGGGGATCAGCCTTGGTCATCATTTTAACATCATTGTCAAGGGCATTGTTGGATACACAACTGAGGTCCCCATAGGATTCTTTGAATGAATGAACGATTTCCAGGAATCCACGCTGGATTTATCACCCACCCCATTCCCTATGGTTCACCTCCTTGCAGCTGCCCGGGTTTAGAGAGCTACGCAACCTGGTCCCCTTAGCAAGCATTCAGGTGTTGGCTTCTTTCAGTCGGGGAATGGCCTTCCCTGGCCTCCCCACTATTGATGCCTGCCGCCTCCAAGGACCACCTGCACCCACCAGAAGGACTTTGCTCCTTGGAGAATTTTCCAAACAGTCCAGGTCCAGCAGGATACCATGCCATTGTGGCTTGTGCTCACTTTCCAGAGCAACTTCCCAGAGCCTTTGCTGCCATGATGAAATCTCAGGCTACAGCTTCAGCTGCAAAGGGTGCCACCATTGTAATCCCAGTCACTGGGGGATGGGACAGGCTTGTTGGCAGAGATGTCAGATGAAAGCACTTCTGTCTGCCTGGGCTGCTTTTTTTTGTCTCCTGGAAAGACTGCTACTTCATCCCATAGTCTGTTTCTTTATCTCCTAACTAAAAATCCTTTCCCTGACTACCACTATGCAAAATTCACCTTTGGGTTCTTGTCCCCACCCTGTTTTTATATGTTTCTTTCATAATGCTTATCACCACCTGACATTCCACTGTATTTTTGTCGATTTGGGGCTCTACTAGCAGCTGTGGGCCCAAGCTTGCCACAAGGTCTGACAAATATACCGATGTGCTCAGTAAATAACTGTATTTGTTGATTGGAGAGCACGTGCTGCTGACTTAGTGTCTCAGGTCATCTGCCAATAACCAGTCCTTCCTTCTCTTCCCTCCTGGTATTTTCCAGCAGAGCCAGCCTCAACAGATGGCCTTTCCTAGAGCAGGCAAAGGATCTTAAGTAAGGCAATAAATAATTAGCCTTAAGATGAACACCTCCCCACAAAGGAAGGCAGAGTGCATGGATTTCCTAACGGCTCTTCCCATCCTTGTACTGGCCACAGTCATTGGCCACATGAGGCTGCCCACTGCATGTGCAGGGCATGCCCCAGCGGTGGCATGGTGGTGGTGGTGGTGGTAGTAGCAGAGCCCTAACCCGATGTAGACAGATCATTAGTGTTACTGCGATTTGGTAAGGGTGACTGAGGAAAGAGCACTAGATGAAGGATCACTCTGTGACCCTTACAAAAATAGCAGCAAGGATGACCATTGATATTTACGACATGCCCAGGGCTTCTCATGGTTTACTTATGTCCCTTCATGATGGTGATAAGGAAACTGAGGCAGGTGTCCCATGCCTGTACTTGCTGGACTCCTTCTGTGATAAGCAGATAACACCCTGCCTTTATCTACTCACCCCTCTGGCATGTGGAGTCCTTGGAGAGCATCTCATGTGGACGAAGCTGAAGAGGGGGACTTGGGCATGAGGTTCAAAACTGGTTCCTCATGGGGCCCCCAACTCCGGTACATACGCTTCCCGGGTGTTCTGTGAGATCTGCATTCGTGGTGGACCGTGCTCACAAAGCAATTCTTTTTACTTTGCATAACTCTACCCCAAGAGTTTTTGAGTCGTCCGATCAGTGGTATCCAGGGCAGACAGATGCCCCAGGGAGACACAGCACTTGGTCCCATGTGTGACAGAGCCATATCCAGGGCCGTGGGGTCCCAGCATGCTGCCCTTGGCAAAAGCAAACGCAGCTAGGTATCCCCATGAGCTGGAATGGGGCAAATAAAGACAACTTCAGCCCATGGCACCTGCCTGACCAGGAGCACGATGAGCGCCACTCGCAGTCGCCAGATCCCCAACACACTCAGAGTGAAGGCCGCGCCCCTCACATTAATCACCACAGCGCAAACACAGCTCCCAGCAAAAGAGCCAAATGAGTGGGAACAAATTCAAAGCAGCTTTATTTCATTGACAGACAGGACCTTTTTGTTAAACTCTGGCTTTGAAACCTTTTACATCTCTGTCTCGTTCACACATTACTGTAGTCATTCATATTTATGGAAACCTAGGCCCCGACAGCCGGCTTATTTATCACAGCCCGATTGGCAGGAGAAGGGTCACATAAAAAAGAATCTGTATTTGAAAAATTTTTTTCAAAGCTATTAAACCGTGCTAATGGGAGTTATCCTGTTATCAGCTCTCATGGAAGTAAATGGGCTTCTTAGCTTCCCCAAAAAAGAAAGAAAAGCAAACTTCTGAATGTCAGTGTGCAACTAGAAAATAGCAGCCAGTTAAATGAGGCAGAGCATAGTCAGCAGTGCAAAGTCTCTGCTCACTAAGGAAACAACTGAGGGAGGAGGAAGGGTCTAGGGTCAGTATGCCTTTTACAAGTGGAGCTACTTATTCTTGGCTCAAATTACCATATGGATGCATTGAAAATCCTCTTCGCCCATTCTCAGGAATGTGACCAGTTTTTCTTTTTCACTTAGAATTTTAGCCAACTGGGAAGGGTTGTGAGTGAGGATGACATCTGAGAAGCCAACTGTGCTTACAAAGTGTCTTTCAACAAACCAGAACTTTCGGCTGTCTAAAAAGAGCTGCAGCAAGCCACGTGCTTTTAATGTATGAGATTTTGATGAACTGTCGGAATTTCACTCAGCACCAGTAGCAAATCCTCAATAGCCTGGAAGGTGGAATTGTCGCCTCAATTGTAGTTGGAAAGCACATGAGTGAGGCCACCAGGAAGACAGGTCTGGACTTGCACAGTAGCAAGACCGTTGCTGTAGAAGAAGGGAGAGGTAAAATAGTTCAGGTCCTGAGAGCCAAAACAAAAGCTGTCAGTGATCTACTGATCTGGCTTATTACTTTTGTCAAACAAATAATTCAAACTCATCATTTTAAAGGCTTCTTGGAAAGTTTGATTTAAAAAAAAAATCCGGGACTGGGGATTGAAGAGCTGCAGCCCCTTTCCTGTTGTTTATGCTGAGATATTGTCTTCCTAAATTTTCCCGGCCAAGCTCAGACTTGGCCTATAGGAGCTAGGCTTACAGGAGTGAACCTGATGTTTTCTTTCTTTAAAGCAGTACTAACCAAGTTCTTATCTTGTTGAAGTGGTGATTTTGTGTTGGTCAGGGAGTACAGGAGAGATGCAAATGGCATTATCAAAATCTGTGACGATTACTTTTTTTTTTGAAATGGTATTCTTGGGCCGGGGGATTTAGCTCAATGGTTTCACCACCTGCCTCACAAGCGCAAGGTCCCAAATTCGATCCCTGGTACCAAAAAAACCCCCACAAAACAATGAACTAGTTTTCTTAGCACAGAAATGATCCAGGGCACTTCCAGGGTGGGCATCTCCCTTACTGTGCCCACTCACCCCACCCACCTGGGCACTCAGAATGCAGGAAGCAAGCATGGTCTTGAGGGCTGCACCCCACAGAGGCACAGATGGAGGCAACATGTGAGGCTGGAAACCACACCTCTTGTCCTTTTACAACTTCCATTTATTTCCTAGAGGGTCAAACATGCGTCTGCTTTTCCAAATGGTTAGTTTTTAATCAGATGTGTCATCGGTCTGTTCTGAGGCACTGGATTACGAAGCTTTGTAACCCAGTAAGTTTTACTTTGGGGCCATCCCTAAATGATTTATTGTTACTTGGTACACACGTTTTTGACAGCTTAGTGATGATTGTCCTTAATTTGGAGAAAACATAATTTATAGGTTTTAGAGTTGGTGTACTTGTTAAGGGGTGACAGAAAATCATGATCCCAAGGAGTATAAAATGCAGAAGAGGGAATGGGTTTCTTTTCCCTCGCTGCTGAACTCCTTGCTACCCAAGAGGATCTGCATTTACCCAAATCAAGTTTCTCTTTGTTCTACCTCCACTTTGAGACCCAGAATTTACATCATTTTGACTCCCCCGGTTTCTTCAAAGTTGACCTGTTTCTGGTCCCTGGAGTCTCACTGCCAGCCTCATCCCGTGGAGGCTCAGGCTGGTGGTCAAAAGCTCTCTGCTGGTTTTCCTAAACCCCTCTTGGGTCCTTCTTGGCCTCCAGCTCCACACTCCCCTTTTTGAAAAAGAAGGAGCTCTCTCAACAGATGAATCTGCTGGCCAAACAACCAGTGATTTCATTTCAAAAGGTAGCAGTTAAAGTGGAATCTGCTCAGGAACATCAGTGTTGTTGGGAGGTCTGCTTTTCTGGGGCAGTGGCCAGTAGTATTGCAACCAAATCCCCATCCAGCATGCCAGATGGCCCTATGGGGTGGTATGAGGCCAAGTGTCCTCTGGGCTGGTCTACTTGTTGGTCACCCATTCATTCATTTCTTAACCTGCAGACTCTAATCATGTATATTTCCCACTCTGTGGAGGGCCTGGATTTCATTTACTGCACATTTTTTTCTCTGCCACTTTTAGGAAAAGGGCCCCTGCATTCTGTATGTACTCCTTGATTTTGGTAAATTGCAACACAGACTCTAGGATTTAGACAAGGAACCTGCTAAGAATCCTTTTCTGGAAATGGTTTATCTAGCTCTCTGACCTGCAGTCAGTTTGACATGCCTTTCTGCAGTTGGCCTTTGTCTTCTTTATTAAAGTGCTTGATAAATATAAGGTATTTTTATTTATTTATTTATTTATTTATTTATTTATTTATTTATATTTTTTTAT
>NW_022900944.1:41597188-41611665 GCF_012274545.1 Fukomys damarensis
TATAAGGTATTTTTATTTATTTATTTATTTATTTATTTATTTATTTATTTATTTATTTATTTATTTATTTATTTTGGCACTGGGGATCGAACTCAGGTCCTTAAGATATTTTTATTATTAAGGCTACAATTATTAATGGTAAAAATGCTTTTGTTCATCATCAGAATCAATGGGGCAATGACAGCCTGCCTTTCTCTTTCTCTCTTTCTCTCTCTCTGTCTGTCTTCCAGCAATTCTCCGAGCTTCTGTATATTCATCAAACACATAATCCTAGTGTTCGGTACATGCTGATTCTTTGAGTTCTTGTTTTCAAACAGATGTCTTTAGAATAAGCATATGTATAGCTGGTTTTTGACATGTGTTTGGGCCAAGATGATGAGAACTTTAGGTGCCTCCTCCAGCTGTGTCTAAACTAACGCACACCGACAGACTGTAGTGGCTTCTAACCCAATACAGGAAAAGTACAAGTTACTCATGGACCACCACCATCTATCTTAAATTTCTTAATGAAGCACAAAAAAAGTTGAGCGGGTTGATTGGTTTTCTCCATTAAATTTCTTAATTAAGCACAAAACCAAATTTGAACAGGTTGATTGTTTTGCTCTGCAGCCACAAAAAGGAGGGGCCTGTAATCAGGAATATTCACTTCCCTTTTGTACTTAGTAATTGACTACCTACATCCTGCTTTCAACTAAAATGTGCACGAACATTGGTATTCACCAAAATACTCGTATATAAAACTGTGCTCTCCTCTGTGGAAATTCTGGAATCCATGTATTTGTTTCCTCTGTCTAGAAATCCTTAGTATGTTACACAAAACAGTTTCCCTTGCCTTTTTTAATATTAGAGTAGTTATTAGTCACTATAAGACTAAATGGACCTACCCAGTTATGTAGTGAGGTATGATCATTTCTCCTAAAGACAACCATAGACTCTTTTATTATATGTTTTCTTTTTCTTGATTACTAATAAGACCCTTAAATTTTATCATCATTATCATTATCATTATTATTATTGTTGCTTTTTTGAGACAGGGTTTCACTGTGTAGTTTAGGCTGGCCTTGAACTCACTCTGTAGCCCAGACTGGCCTTGAACTTGCAGCAATCCTCCTGCCTCAGCCTCATGAGTCCTGGGATCATAGGTGTGCACCACCAGGTCAGACAAGATCCTTAATTTTTAATAGCCTGAAAAAGAACTATACTTTCCCACCTCACTTGCAGCTAGAGTGTGTGTTATAGAACACATCTATTTATGCCATTTGTTACTGATCCATTAAGACACAAGTTCAACATTTGAGAAAGTCTTGGGAACCTTCTGTTGGTATTTGACAGAATCAATGCACATCTATTCCATTTAATATTTTTAAAGTGAGCTTATGTTTTGTACACCTTTTTACTTTTCCTTTTTCTAGTAATTTAAAAATTCTCTTTCGCTTTGCAGGGAGGGTATTCTTCACAAAATTAGCGATTAATGACCCAAGGGAAGACAAGTCTCTCACTGTGGATAGTTTGAGAGGCGCTCTAATGTGAAACTTCAGTTACGGGTGCCCTTGTTGTGTGATTAGTCCACAGAAAGGTCACCTTGAAGAAGCCAGACTTTAAGAGGGCAGTAGGGACCACAGCTGGTGCTGTGTGCTGAAGAAAGAAGAGTACAGAGGCAGAAGCACCCAGGTTTCTAGTGGCACTTGGGCTACTTCTGCCTCTTGAGTGAAAGACACACTTCCCTCCTGAGAGCCCGCTGGTGTCCCTTAGATCTGAGCCTCATCCTGCCTGGGACATCGGGTCTCTTTGGTCTTTTTTGGTTTGCTTTTTTTTTCATATTTCCTCTGTTTGGAGAGTTGACCAGTCCATTGCCAGTGCTGGGTCTTGATGAGATTTTAGCATTTTAGAAACAAAAAGAGGCCCAGACTAAAGCTCCACCCAACTCCGTACTGGTGGACCAGCCCTGTGCTTCCATGGCTACCTTTTATACGCAAGAATACTGAGACCTCATGGTCTCCCTGAAGATTAGATGAGGTAGTGTTTTTGAAGTATCTGGGACATAATAAGCTGACTAGCAAGACTTTTGCTCCCTTTTTATGTTAGAGCATCTGGGATTGAACCTAAGACCTCACCCATACTAAGCAAGCACGCTCTACTATGGAGCCATAGCCCCCAGCGAGTCATTTAGCTGCCGTGTCTCTCTTCAGAGTTAACCATGCTGAGAAAATCTGTCCCCCAGTTTAGAAAATAGAAAATTTTATGCAAAATTAAATGCTGATGTAATCGTTTCCATTCTGAACTCAGAAAACAGTCAAATGGTTGTTAAAGGTTTCTGATTTTGGTTTTTAGATGCAAAACTTTTTTAAAAAACTAAATATTTTGCCCAAATCTAATCTATACCATAGATCGAGTGAGGACATTGTTAAACTTAAAAGTGGGACATTTCAACCCTTCCACCTTCTCCCAGTGACTCTTTTCTATTTCTTAAGGACCTCCAAAACCCCAGAGACACGCAACATGAAAAATCACCGTGTAACTGCATTAAATGGAGTAGACATTACTTTGTTTGCAATTCACTATAACAGTGTTTTTCAAATATAGGTCCTGAGTCACTTGGGAGATTAAAACTGACTGAATTAGAATTTCTGGGGATGCATCTCAGAAAACTGCACTGTAGAAAACTCCCAGGTGTTCTTCCCAACGGTAAAGTTTGAGATCCACCTGGCAGTGGAGGTGCTAATTCCAAATGTATTTTTGGCCAGCATAAAAATAAAGCATGTAGGTTCAAACCATTAACCAAAAATGGGAAGGAGAAAAAAATCATGTACACCTTTAGTACCCTGACCTACAACATTTTAGGACTATGAAGTAATTTTTTTTCAGTTTTTTTTTAAGATGCATGAGTTTTTTTTATAATAGAGTTTTAGCCATCATAGCTATTGTTAAATAATTTTCTCTACACAATAATCTCCTCCAGTGATAAATAATATTATACCCATCTGACATGTAAGGAAGTGGAACCAGAAGAAGTTCATACACAGGGTTTAATATATAATGGCAGTTTGCTTCTTTCCTTTACAGCTGTATCAAAAGACCTATGAAGTTATTCTTCAAACTCAGGATTTTTTTTCTTGTTGCTTTGGACAATAAATATCAGGCTTTCGTCAACTTCAGCTATAGTGTTGGATAACCCGCAGAGCTTCGGGTTTTCATTATTGTAAACAAAATATTTGTTCAAGTCAATTTGCATATGGTAGTTTTCCTTTCTACAGGTAGAACAGTTGTCTTGAAAACGTGTCTTAAAAAATAGAATTATCTGTCAAAAGTGTTGAGCCAGTGGTAGACTGCTGAGATTTGTAAGAGTACTGCCAAAAGTAAGTATAATTTTCTCAAAGTGATATTGTGAAGCACATCCCAAATTCATATTAGGGAACAAACTGTCACATTTTATTTAAATCTGTGGGTTATGCATGACCACACACAGTATCATGTTTGCTCTCCTTACAGAAATCTAAGCAAGAGAATCACTTTTTCCTAGTAGTGGGAGGACTTGATTTCTCACAAATGAGCAGGCCCTCTTGGAAACCCCAAAGTATAGCCTTTTCATCTTAATTTACAAAGTGTTCTTTCTCACCCTTTTCCTTCATCTGCATCCATGGTTCTGTGGAAGACCTAAGATAATATCTTTTTCAGAGAATTCAAAGTAGTGCAGCTGGTTCTGTGGCTGTCCAGGCTCCCTGAAGGCAGACCCCACTTTCCAGTTCTGTCTCGGCCACCTCACCAGTGTCCCCACCTGGATGTGGCCACACCTGTACTTGACCTTGGTCACAGTCATTTTATCTGCACCTAGAGCAAATTAGGCAATGTAAAAGCAGCACAGACTTTAGGGTCAGGCAGATCAGACTGAGCCCTTAGTTTCCCAGTCGTGTGGCTGTGATCCTATTATTTGTAGTCTTTTCTTGCTTCAATTTCCTGACTTGCAAAAGACACACAGGGCTGTTAGATGACACTATTGTAAAGATGTTATAAAGATGACATGGTCTAACTGAAGCATTCAGCCTGAATTTACAGCAATAAGCTTTAATTGGAAAGCAAGAGAAAAGAGGGGGTAACACAGCTCTGACAGAGATCTAGCTGGTCCCCCAACAAAGGAAAGTAACAAACGCTTGGGAAAGGGTCTGGAGAGGTAGATGAGACTGGCCCACTCATAAAAGGATGGAGTACCAGTTTTATGGGGTGCTACGGTAGGCTGGGTCTGGTTGATTGTTACCCAGTCCTGGCTTCCTAGCTCCTGAGGAATCCTGGAGAGGCCATTTGACTCCCATAAGATGGTTGTTCTTGCTTGGGGTGGACCCAGTCTTGTGAGCTGTGCTGGAAGCCAAATTGACGCTCAGTTTAGGGCAAAGGAGACTTCTGGGCATAGCTGAATGTCCTTAGAATACTCTTATCTTTGTATCCTCAGTCTTGAAGGAGGAGGAGATAGGCTAGGTAAAGTTAGGGCTAATACGCCTGTTTTGCTAAGGCTCCCTTAATGATTACCACACCTATATCCAAAGATGTAAGGTAATCTAGGATACAAAATGAAGGTCAAGATTTGAGGAACATCTGTAGGCCTAAGTAAAAGAAATTACAGTTTTTAGCAGAAACTATTTTAAGCACCCCCGCCCCCTGCCCAACTACCTTAAAAGAAAACACAAATCCTGTTTTAAATGAATAATAGGTTAAGTGCCCAGAAATTTTTTTTTTCTTTTTTGGTCTTCTGTCCTTGTGGTAGTCGCTGGCCACGTCAATGATATTATTTAAATTGTGTAAAAGTAATAACAAAAAAGACTCAAATGTACTAGAAACATATGTGTTGATCATTTTATACATATTATCCTATTTCTTCTCATTATTATCCTAAGTGGCAGGCAGTACCATTATTCTTATTTTGCAGATGAAGCTTGAAGAGAGGAACTATTAGGTTGAATGGCATGAAATTACCATTTTTATCAGTAAACATGATAAGCTGTCATCAGTATCTTACGGTCCAAGTCTCAGAGCAGATAGGTGACAGAACCAGGATTGTCACACACTGCTGTCCCACACCAAAACACACACTTGTCGGTATCAAACTGAGCTCAAAAGCACTTTGGCTCCATGCCTGGTGCAAATTAGAGACTTAAAACCCATGCATTTCTTGGGTTGTAGTTTTTTTTCCCCCACCATGAAAATGCACGGAAGTTGCAGGATCAAGCAGGGCCCCCTGCATTTGGACAAACATCAGAATTCTGAATTTCAATGTGGGACAGCGTATCCAGAGCAGACACATGGGGGAAATTGCCATGGCCACTCCCGACAATGTGTAAATTAGAGAGGGGGGAAAAAAAGCAAGCATGCACAGAGACCTGATGTGAATGGTATTTCTGAGTGGTAGCTAAGTAGGAGCTGAAAATGGCCTTTTAAAATACAGAACATAAGGATGCAATTCACAGAGATGGTCTAAACTGTAAACATGCAGCTGTGAGGTTTGTGAGGCTCAACGCTTCCATACCGACAGCATACAAATTGTCAAGTACTTAAAGTTCCATTGTTGCTGAAGGGGCCTCACCCGATGTCCTTAAATGGTCCCGATTTGTTTTTTTTAAGCCGCAGGATTCATATCTCTTGTAACATAGAATGAAATACCAACAAAAATTGCATATTGAGATAGTAAATAATGCTTTGTCTCAATTCTTCGGTTTTATTATCATTTGTTAATAGGATTTTTAAAAATAATCAAAGGTTGAAGCCCATAGTCTCCTACAGCCCCGCAAAATTCCTTGTGCCAGACTGCTTCCTAGAGTTCTGGACCCTTCTCCCTACAGAGCTCTCAAGAGCTATTGTAAGAACCTGAAAGGTTGTTTTGCTGCAGCACCTGCCCACCCCCTGTTCTCCTTGACACTCTGATCCTACATTCTCCTGTGGCCGTCTTGGGAGATGCCATTCTGATTAGATTAGTGTATGGTCAAGCACCTGCCCACTTTTCCCACCAACAAAAGTCTCCCCCCCAGAGCTTTGGACTGGGAGATTCAGTCGGCTTTCACTGGTGGAAGCTCTAGGATGTAAAACTTGGGAGCTGCCACCCTTGTGGTTTCCCACACTGTGAAGAAGCCAAAAGGAAACATCTGACATTCTGCTGGTCAAGTCCCTGGCTCAGGTATGCTTCTAGATTTTGTACTTTCTCTGATGTTCTCACAGCTTGCTTACTCAAGTCTTCCCTTCATTCATAGATTGACAAATTCCCCCGAGTTTGACCTCAGTATTCATCCCTTACAAGCCAACCATTGTAGGTCTGCTTCTGACAGTGCACGGCCTTTTGTTTTTTTGTACACATCTCTGATTCTCATGGCTCAAGCAGGGGTGTGCACATGTGTGTAGTGTGGGTGATGACAGCAACATGGCTGGAGCTCAAAGGAGACACCCATGAAAGGCACCCAGCATTTCTTTCTCTGGCTCCCTCATACTGCCCAGAGCTCCATGTATAACCTTGACTGCATGGCGTCATGTATATCTGTATTAGTCAGTGCTCACAAGAACTTTCAGGGTTGGGGCAACGCTCATCAAAACAATGCACATGCTCTGAATCAGATTTGATGGAGGACACAGAAATTTACAAGACTGGCCTACTGTGGCTGTCCACAGTCAAATGTAGAAGAGTGCAAAAGATCTGTTCATGCAGTAGTGATTGGAAAGGTCCAGCTGAAGGTCTGGAGCCCACAGCAATGTTCCATGGGAGTCAGCATCAGGAGTCCAAAGGATCTGAGAAGACTGAGGGATCTGCACCCAGAAGATGAAATATGGGCACTAGAAGCTAACAGGTCTAAGCCAATAGACAGAAAGGCCTGGTAGTAGAAGCCAAAAAATCTGCACTGAAAGCCAGAGGATACCCAAACTGAATATGAAGACCAGAGTTCCTCTGAAGAGAACAACAGCCATCCTTAGTGATGGCAAGGACAAGAGCTCCTCAAAGAGAACAGCTAAAGCTCCTCTCAAAAAAATCAGCCGCAACAAAGCTCTTCCAAAGAAAATCAGCTGAAGTCCTTCCCTCTCCTTTTCTGATAACAATCCTCCTTTACATGGGTCTTCCATGCCTAGAACCATGCAGACTCAATTTAACTGAGCATTCCACACTCAAGTTGATAATTAATTAATTAACTACCACAATAGCCTTTAACCATCTCATCCATAGGAGACTCTGATTCCCTTGGGAGGTAGGATTTGCCTTTACAAGAAGTAAATTCCCAGCTGTTAGCATAGTTGCTAGCCTTGAGTAAAAATGTTATGAGAGTTTGGTGGATTGAACTGAGTTTGTTGAACATGTTTAAAGGACTTGATGGTTAAAGGGGGATGTAACAGAATATAGCTTATTGGGACCTAGCTGTGATGGATGATTGCTGGTCCATCTCTTAGAACCAAATTCATCCAACATAGAAGTGTTTTTTCTCTTAATTTTTGCTTTCTCTCCTCCCTCCCATCCTTCCTTCCTTTCTCCCTTATTTCTTCCTCCTTTCTTTCTTTTTTCTTTCTCTCTCTCTCCCTTCCTTTCTTCTCTTTCTTTCTTTCTTGATTGCTTGCTTTCAACTGTGCCCTCTAAACCCCAGTCACAGCTCTTGAAATGTCAAGCAAGTTGATTGCCTTCATCTAGTCTTCATTTCTGCAAATGGTAATGAGATCTATCCCCAAGGATTAGGTAGTAAGTGCTTTGTGCCTATGTCAGGCAAAAAGTAGGTACTCGACAAATATTTGTCCTTCATTTCCCTCTTAGGCCGCTTCCAACCGAATATCAGAGAATATTAGTTTTCTAGTAAATTTTTTTCTACAAAATTTCACAGAGAAATCGTAGATATGCTCAAATATATGTTTGACTTGTCCTGATCAAGTTAGGCTGATATAAAAATCAACTTTAAAATTAGTATCTTTACTTAATGAAATATTATTTCTTGATCATGCAGTGTCCAGTGAGGATATACTCTGCTGGAAGGCTCTGTTCCAAGTAGAGACACAAGGACACAGTCTCCTTCCATCTTTATTACTGCCATTTTTATTAATGCTATTTTTGGCATTCCTAGTCTTTGCAATAGTAGAAGGAAAAAATGGGAAAATGACCAGGAATATTTTACCACCTCAGCTCAGATGTGACTCCCATCACTTCTGATTATCATACAGTGATGAGAACTAACTACATGGCTACATTTAGATACAAAGGGACTAAGAATTTTTGCACCCTGGTTGGGCAACAACATCCCAGCTGTACCTCTGGTCATGGAAGTGGAGCATGACCTGTGGTAGACCACTCGCCATCTCTGACATGGGAGCAACAGTGATGTTTTCGTTAACAAAAAAATATTCAACAAGGAAAATTTTAATAGGAATATTGATGGTCCCAAAGTCATCAATCTTGAAGATCTCTTAAGTTTTCTTCCATGAAATGCACAATCACTTCATGATTGTGGGCCCTTAGGTACAGATGCATGCTGTAGTATGTGTCTGATGCAGTAGTGGTTGTCCTCTCGCTCACATTTCCACATCGTGAGAGATTCCTTCCAGCAACATAACCATAACACAACCTGCTTCCATCTGTCAGTCTCGGTAATTGCTTGATGCCAATCCGATTGTTGCCTCTGCTTGTTTTGTCTTGGACTGTCCGAGGCAATGGAAGTATCACCTACCCACCCAGCCTCCATCCACCCGTTCTTCCATCCAGGTGACTCATTCCTGTGCTGCTTGGACACAGGGTTTCTCCCTCCAGGTTGCCTCCTCCTTTCCTAGCTGCATTCTTGGACCATATGGTCCCCATTGTTCCTACTTCCTCTTTCACCTGTTGCTTTAATTTCTTGCCTATAACCATCTGAAATTTTCTGTAAGTGCTTGGCCTTGACCTCTCATTCACTTCATCTTCCACCATCCTTCACTCATCTTACTTCCATGTTTTGTGACATTTCATAAACTTAATGATTGTAATTATGATTGCAACATATTTCTTTATGTCTAACACGGCCTTTACAACAGGGAACTCTATCATTATTTTGCAGACACAACAAATTCTGCAAGCATGTGTCTCTGGAATGAGAGACTAGGGGTTGGACACAAATGTAATTACAACATATGCCTCTCTGGGCATAGCTTTGCCCCATTGCATGAATACAAAAAATTTGGCAGGCTGAAAATAAGCAGAGAGAGAGAGAGAGAGAGAGAGAGAGATCCTCAAGCTGCTCCTTACACCCCCTGGGATATTGATTGGGTTTAAATTCCTGATTTTATTTATCCCATAGATGTTTGGTGAGTATTTATTCTTTACTGTACTAGGTACTGTTCTAGGCACTGGAGGTTCAGCAGGGTTCAAAACAGAAAAGTCATTGCTCTCATGGATTCTATTGGTTTTAAGTAATAGGGACTTTTCCAGCTAAATAAAGAAATACAGCTAGAGTATTTATAGGGAATAAAGGATGCAAGAGCATGACAATGCCCTGAATCCCAGGGTAAAGCAGCCAGGTGTCAGGAGGGATGACACCAGGAATGGGTGCAGCACAAGAAACCCACCCAGGTCCTCCTCTCTATGTCTTTGACCTATGCTCTTCTTGGTACATCTGGTCTACTACTACTTCTCTCTCCACTGACAAGCTTTACTACTCAGTGCTCATAGCATAACATCTGAAATGTACACATCATATTAATAACTTCACTTCGAACCAAACTGTCCATCATCAAATCCCAGTTACACATTCTTGGGAGAGAGAATATGATAAGCTCAGTGTGGATAAGGAGTCTCTCTTGGGACCAGGTTTCTGGTTGTAGACTTGCTGTTTTGTTGGAAACCCCTAGCTTTTATTTTAATACAACACGGGCTGTTTAAATGAGACAGATCTTTCAAACGATGATATCCCCAACTCCCCTTAAAATAATTTACTTGGCAAGTGAACTCTTCCATTATAGTTATCTAGTGATGAAAAAAATTGAAAGCAACTGTTGTTGCAATTGTGGATATAGTTCCCAGGAATCATTATTCCCACCATTTCTGCAGGAATGAGAGCTAAGACCCAGAGAAGTGTGGAGCAGGATTAGTCTATTTGTTCTGAGTTAATTATCAGCATCAAGTCACCTGCTTCCAGACTGTTGCTTTCCTGGTGATGGGGTGTAATGAGCTGGACCTTGTACTTTGGAACCAGACATTCCCCACTCTGCCATCTGCTATTTGTGAGACCATGGACAAAAATGATAAGCTGTCTGAGCTTTAGCTTCCTTTGTGAAGGCTGTTATCACTACATTCTATGAATGGTGCCTGTCCACAGAGTAGATTCAGATTCTCACAAATGCAAAGGGGGAACCATTAGGAGACCATGCTTCAGAAAATTAGGCCAAGCCAAGATAGACTCTGAGCAGTGGGGCCCCATTGTCACACTAGATTTTCATGTCATCTGGCTGCTTCTGGCCTACAGCAGATGCTTGCTCTACTTGAGTGACAAAGCAGATTGCTTCCTCCCACTCCTGCGGGTTAGGACCCCTTTCTCTATCCTGGTTTCACTCTGATTGGCAACTTCACTCAGAGTGAAACCTTAGCGAAACCTCAAGGTTGGGCTGAACTGCACAGGGATGGTTGGTATCAGATTCAAAGCCCAGAAGCAGAAGACCACTCGTGAGAAATTCCGTGAGCATAAGAGTGTGGTTTATGTCACAGTGTTTTGGATTTTAGCCATTCCGGGCCAGGTGGAAACATAGCATGTCAACCATATCCTCTGGCCTTGAAACCTCTTAACTTGGTATCACCTAGTGAGCTTAGCACGAGGGAGGTTGTGACATACCTGATTCCCTGATGATAATCATCAGAAACAATAATATGTATAGTTGAAAGCAATATTAAAATATGTCACCACCAGAAAAGGGTGGAAGTGGAGAGGAAAAGAACAGTCAGATGGTCTTTTGCTTTAAGGCCCATTTCGGCTTCTTGCTAGGGGGTAGCCTCAGCTGAATTCCAGAGCTTCTGTCTCTTCAGTTATAAAACGCAGATGATAGCAAATGCATGGATTTGCATTCGGAATTAAACCCAAAAGGGCCATGAAGTCACCTTCACAGGACTTGGGAGGCAGGTGCTCAGGGATGGCTCCTTCTCTGACCATTTTGTAGACAATGAAGTTGTTGAAAGCAGCCCAAGGGAACTGTGTGCCTGGCCTAATGGCCATATTCATAAGATGCAGCAGCATGCAGCGTGCGACTTCATTATGAACCATCTAACTGTAGGCACAGCTCCTTTAAGATGCATAGTGTGGTCCTTTGGAATTCTACTGGCCTGTAAAAGTATCTCTGCAGTCCATTGAGAAGTGCAAAGTTGTTCATGTGAAGCACATTTTTGAGAAGGGAGGTGTGGGAGAATAGGACAAGGCTGGGCATTATTTATTGTCATCTCATGCTTTTCTTGTACATTTAATCCTTGCCGTGGAAGCTTTAGAGGTTGCCATTCAGCCGCTACTGTTTGAATAATCAGTGGCAGGTGTGTATAAGAAGTTCAGAAAGGACTCATTTCACAGGACCAGGGAGATTAGAATGTATCTGTGAAATTTTGAACTCTTCATCAGAGATCTGTGTGAATGACTTGGCGTCATAAGACAGAACTCAGGAATCCAGTGCCCATTGGTTTGGTTTGGCCATTTTCATGTTGGTGATGAGCTTAGACAAGACAAGATTGCCTGAACATATTAGGCAATCAATAATTGGGAGGCCTTTGTGGGTCATTACAGTGAATCTCAAAACATCGTAGTTCCCCTCCACAAGGCCAAGGGTAAGGGTTCTTCTCTCATTTCTTTGGTAGCAGATATCACCATGTGATTTGTTTGGGCCAGTGAATTTGAGCGATAGTGATATGTATCACTTCCAGAAGGAAATTTCAAGAGCCAATGTGTGGTTGGCCATGACCCCTTCCCCTATCTTGGCATTCAGGCAGCAGTGTCCAGAGAGAAATCTCTGTCTTCCTGAGTCCTGGAGTGACCACTTCCACAGAGCTTCCCTGCTGACCTTTATTAAGTGTGAGAAACAAAACTGTGATGTGCTATGTCACTGAGATTTTGGAGGTATTTGTTATCGCAGCAGAACTTAGCCAATCTTGACCCTATCCAACTGTTTTCTTCCCACAAACCTTTGCAGCAGTCTTATTTGCTAGTCTGCCTATGCATGCTTCTGCCTCCTGCCTCCTTCAAAATGTGTTACAGGTTCTAACACACAATGAGGCAATCAGGCTCAAAACAACACAAAGACAACTGCACAGCACAGAGGGGATATACTGCCACAGCAAACCTGTCCCTGACACTTGGCCCTGAATTTTCTCAGAGTTTTTACTCAGGCACAAAGGGAGCCATGTGGAGTTCTGTAATTCTCATCAGAGGTCTTGTCCAACTCCTTGGCAACTTTTACGTATTCGTATAGAAGGGTCTTTTGCCAGATGGTTGCAATGTTCAGCCTCCTATTTTGTTGTAATGCAAACTGACATTTCTTCATCTTCCTGCGGTGGGTTTCTTTTATGAGGTTGTGCTTTGCATTTTCATAGAAAGAATTTCTGCCTCCCTCTCGGGAGCCCACCCCTGTAGTTTCTGTGGGGGCTGTCTTGGTTAACCACTCACATCAGTTTTAAGGCGCCATGGGCAGAAGCAGACCATCGTGAACTTCTTGATTTATACTGTGGTGGAGAGTGTTAGAGACGCCAGAGAGAAACAGGAAGGAGCTGGTGATTCAGGAGCCCCAAGGGGAAAATGGCCACAGCCCTGGGGTACCCTTGGCCTTCAGAAAGCCACCTTGAAGAGAGATATGCATGTTCGGCTTTCTTGTTCCTAGTGAGGGCTTAGAAAGGACTGACTGTTCTGGGTGCTGGACAGATAGAAGTATAAAGCTAAGTACAGCTAATATATAAAGGTTGATAAATAATGCCAAAAGAAGTAATAAAAATAATACCAGGAATAAATAAAATAAGTAACAGTGATACTAGCTTGCATTAAGCAATGTATAAATTACTGTGCTCTCTTTCAATAACCCTGTGGGCTAGGGTTTACTGTATTTTGTATAGAGAAGAGTATAAATGATATAAAGCTGGACATGTATTCATTTACCCATTCAGCCATTTGTTGATCTCATGTGCGTGGACATGCATATTTAGGAAAACAAATACAGAAGTATCACCTCTCCCTTGGCTTATCTGGGAGCTATGTTTGTTGTCTTCTCTTCCTGAACCCCATTTTGTAGCCAGGCATGGTGTTGTCCACATGTGATTCCAGAATTAGGGAAGCTGAGGCAGGAGGTCAGCTGCAAGTTCAAGCTCAAGCTAGGCCATGTAGTGAGTTCGAAGCCACCCTGAACTACATAGCAAAACTCTGTCTCAAACAAAGCAACACCTAATTCTGAAGGTTCTTTGGGTCTCAGTGAGTGTCAGTGACCAGCACCAAGGAGCTGCTGTCTGGATCCAGAGTGGTGACATAGACAAAGAGGTACTGTGATTAAGAGCTAATTCTCAGTGCTTGCTGGGCAGATGATACAATTTTTGCTGGACTGAGAGGTTCCCGCTGGGGCCTGCTTTGCTGAGCTTTGAGAAAGAGCTTCTCTGCTTCCCAGTTCACTGGGCAGATATGGGTACAGCCGCAGGTCCTGTTTTGTTCTCCCTTGCTGCCTCATCATATGAAAAACTAACTTAGTATAAAGAAAATCCTGTTGGAAATGCAGTTTTCTCAATACATTAAGTCTACTCAGACATTAGTAGGTAAGAGGGATGCCAGTAGAACTAACTTCTCCATTTCTAATTGCAAAATGAAGTCATCTTTATAGTAACTATTACCTGGAGAATGCATTATATCCTACATTGATTATTCACAAATAGTTCCCCAGCAGTCAGCCAAGAGTCAGAAAAAAAGCTCAAAGATGCTCTTTAAATGACCACACTGCTACTGTGTGTGTGTGTGTGTGTGTGTGTGTGTGTGAATGTGAATGTGAAAATTTCCAGCATGTAATAGAAGCTCAAAAAATGTTAGCACCCTACTTTGAGAACTTAAGACTTCTTTCCACTCTTGGAATTTTACTTTCAAAATATCAAAGGTAGATAACAGATACACATGGTTTAGTTTCTCTTTACAAATTATTATTGTTGATATTCTAATTTGAGCAGTACACCAAGACCAACGTTATGCAAGATAATGCAAACATAGAGAGAGAGGGATGTCTTCTGCTGGAATGTTTTCTGAAATGTTCTGAGGTGAGGCCGTTTGCCTAAGTTCACCTTGTGAAAGAAAACTGCTTTATAAAATCTTTTTACATGAGCAGCAAGTGTTGTCCATGCTACCTGGATTCTAAGTGGATGAATACATCTATGCTCAGAGGGGACAGGCACTGAAGAAGAAGGAGGAGGAAGAGAAGGAGGCTGAGGAGGAGGAGGAGAGGAAGAGCAGGAAAAAGGAGGAGGAGGAAGGAGGAGGAGGAACAGGAGGAAGAGGAAGAAGGAGGAG
>NW_022900944.1:41612352-41615287 GCF_012274545.1 Fukomys damarensis
AGAAGGAGAAGAAGAAGAAGAAGAAGAAGAAGAAGAAGAAGAAGAAGAAGAAGAAGAAGAAGTTGTTTATATGTCCTTTGAGAGCAAGGGTCACATGTCCCGCAGACTCTTAAGATTCCCAGAGGCCAGAAGCAGCCAGGAGAGGACACCCCTCACTCAGCTGTCCATGTGGCCTCCTGGCAGATCACTCAGATGGCCCGAGACCCTCAACTAGGCACCAGATGGGGAAAGGGTTTCACTTTAAAGACCAAAAGGAAGGTGACATGGTCAGACATGAATTCAGGAGCTTTCCAAACAGTCTGGAAATTCCATGATTCCAACCTCTTCAACTGAGTCTTCAAGAGTAAGATGGATTGATACTTCCCTCTCCCTTTCAGAAGTACATGAAACGTGTAGACATCTGGAATATTCTCAGAAAAAAAAAATACAACAAACTTGATTCTCTTTCTGTTCCAAGGAGACAGACCAAGAAGAGAGAATGGACAGCCAGTCATGTGTCAGAGAGCTCTCAGTTGGCAAGGCTGTTGGCAGTCAGATTGGAAGGTTTGCAGGCCTCTTGCAGTTTCCACAGTCAGACCAAACCTGGGATTCCTCACCTCACCCTGGGCTGGAAGAGCAAGCACAGAAGAAGTTGGCAAGAGGCTGGAAGCCAGAGCAAGGCCCCTGGCTGGACAAGAAGTCTGAGCAATGGTGATTGGACTTCATTCTGGGTAAAGAGAGGAATTACCTGGACTTGGTCATTGGCACCAGGTGGGACCCTCAGGTTGTATTTGTAGCCCCGTGCAGAGGGGAGATTTGTTATTGGTAGCTACTGCACTTTCTCTGCAAGTTTGCAATTTCTCTGCTCTTTTAGGAGGCTTTCTTGGCTGCAAAGAAATTTCTCAAGGGACCTTAGGCAATGGGTAGCCCTTTGTAAATGCGTGTGCGCAAGGAGACCCAGGAATGCTGAACAGCCAGACCTCGATTAAGCAGCTTATACAAAAATGTTCTAAAGCCAGGAACAGGGGCTTTGCGTGGATCTTCAAGTCAAGCCTCCACCCTGTGTGGGCTAGCTCTCTCCTGGGTCTCTTCCCTCCATCCTAACTGCTTCCTTCTTCTGCTTACCCATTGCTTCTGCTTTGTGTGTGTGTGACATGGGGGATCGAACCCAGAGCCTTCACACTGAGCTACATCCCTAGACCTTTTTCAGTTATTTTCTTTTGAGACAAGGTCTCACTGGCTCATGAAGTCACCTAAGTTGGACTCAAACTTGCGATCCTCATCCCTCAGCCTCCCAGAGTGCTAAGATTGTAGGCATGCAGCACACACTTGGCTCTGTCACCTCTCAGATCTGGCTTAGGCTTCCTGATCTTGGCCCCTCTGATCCCGCTCTGGAGTGTGACCTCATCTTTACTGCTGAGTCCTTCAGATTGCTGAAAGAGAAACGTCCCATGGAATCAGCTCATCTTCCAGGCCATGCAGTTGGTTCTCAGACTCACTTTTCTAAGCCTATGGATGGGACATTGTAAGGTGAAGAGGAAGGAAAGCATCGCACGCAGTCTATCAGCTGTTCGGTCCAGCACAGCCACAGGAAACCCACTTGCACCAGGCGCTCTGCATGGAGGTCACTCATCACCTGGGCTGCAGAGGTCCTCGTCCAGGTCAAAGACAAGGCTTGCGAGCACTGCAGGTCCAGCCCTGGGCATGGGCGGTGTTGCTGAGCTGCCTCCTCCGCTACCAGTGGGTGGTGCAAGGTTACACGCGCAGTCAGGAGCGAGTAGCATCCGAGGCACTGCAGGTAGGGCAGCCACAGAAAGGGCAACCTCAAGTGTTTTCTTTAGGGGTTTCTTTTTGAAAGCAAAAGGGGTTTTCTAACCTAAACCTGTGGAGACCACTCTAGTTTCCATTTTCCTCAGACAGTGACATCTACAGAGGGTCTCCTTCCTCCGCAGGTACATCATTTCTCAGATGTGTGGTCCGCGTTGAGAACCACATGATACTTATTAATGACCACAGTTCGTACTGCTTGTGGGCTGCAAAGACCACCTCAGACACATTCCAGAGAGTCAAAGAGAATTAATTGGCCCCCAAAGAGGGGCCTTGGGGGAAGCCCTCAAAGCACTCTGACTGCCTTCCTTGGAAGTTGAGTGGACATGCTATTCACTTTTCTCCTGTTAGATTACACTTTGCAAACCTGTGGATCTTTCTCTCATAATGTTTAATGCTCCGAGGGCAAATATGGAGAAACTCGGTGTCCACTGCACACATAGCTGTTGTCCAGAATAGAGCCAATCCCGTTTGACCTAAAGTGGGGCACTTGATGCCCTTTTTAAATATAATTTGTGCGATTCCCTTGGTGCTGCGGGTCCCAATCCTGAGAGGGTGAACACAGTTTATCAGGAAATTATCCAGGAAGTGGATACCAGAGCCAGCTTTGCCATTTCTCCGGCTGCCCAGCAGCTCTCTTATTCTTTGCTTGAGACTCCTCCTCACATTCTACACGGAGATGTTAGCTCTCCATCTTACAAGACTTTTGTCACAGTAGAAAGCCCTGTTTGTCACGTTTCTGGCAAATGACTGAGGATACGATGTCATCATCATTAGCGGGATAGGTACCAACCTTCATAAATAAAAACAGGAGTTGCTTCTTGGAACTGGGGCACTCGCTGTATACTTTCCAGCCCCTCAAGTTTTCAGACGTGGTAAACAGATCACCATTCTGGTGGCGGGGGCCTTGGGAAACCTCACAGCGCTTGCTTGTTTTCCCTCCAAAGGATGTTTTGAGAAGGGCTTGTTCACCCGTGAGGTTCTTAGTTCTTCATTGGCCCGTGTTGGCATGCTGGGTCCGGGGGCGGCTTGGCGGGGGCTCGGGTGCCTGAGAAAAGGAGCGAAAAACCCAACCGAGAAAACGCAAGACAAACCGAAAGACTGAAGACTGGAAAAAAAAAAAAAAAAA
>NW_022900944.1:41615380-41720308 GCF_012274545.1 Fukomys damarensis
GAAAAAAAAAAAAAAAAAAAGCGGGGCCAAGTGAGCTTCAGGACCAAAGCGGTTAAGGAACGGGCCTCGACAGGAAGTGGGCAGGAGGCTGTTTTCAGTCTGCTCATGGGAACCGAGTTGGAAAGTGCTGTGGTGAATGTGTGTGGAAAAAAAGGGCTTTAATCGAGTTATAAATATATCTGTTTCTTTGAAGTTTTATGACCAACAATTGATGTTACTGGAAGGCATCCGAGGAGCCATTTCTTGGCTTGGTGGGTCTGAGTGGGCTGGGGTCAGGGTAGGATCCCAGCCCCATGGGACAGCACCCCGTCCCCACCCACCCGCGCGTGCGCATGTGTGTGTGTGTGTGTGATGTATAGTGGCACACAGGTGTCCAAAGGCATCCCCTACTCACAGCCTGTTGGCTCATTTGATGGCTTATCCATTCATCTGTTCATTCAGCGACCCCTGCCCTCAGGGAGCGTTCAGCCCAGTAGGGAAGAAGATGTGAAACCAGACAGGACCTGCAGCGGAAGTGGGAGTCAGAGGAACCACGCCTGCCTGCCCTGGGGAAGATGGGATGAGAGGCTGTGTGTTCCAGAGACTTTTCCCTTAGCTAGGAGTCGCCCATAAGCACAGGGCTACGCAAAGAGGCAGAGTGGGGTGGAGGGAGCAGCACATGCCGTGGTCCTGAGGCCAGTGCCCAGTAAGGAGGCGAAGGACCCCTGGCCTTCAGGACTGTGGAGTTGAATTTGATCGAGACAGGAAGGCCTTGCAGGGTTTCCCTTGATTCTGCCACGTGATCAGCTGCCAGTTCCATACCAACCTCCTTCCCCCAGCTTTAACTTTCCTCTGACAGAACAATTCCAGAAACAAAAACAGAAACTGCCCCCAGTAAATAGTAAAAAGGGCTTTTTTTTCCTTTTTTGCTCACCTTCTGTTTCTTGCTGCCTTGATGTCAGATATATCTTTGTGATCTCGTGTCTGCTTTGAAGCCCTCCTGCTGCTCCTGTGAGCAGAGGGGAATGCGAAGGCTGGCGGCTGCAGCGACACAGATCTGCTTCCTCACGAGCACCTGAGCCCTTTAGCAGTGTGGAATTCATGAGTGTGGGGTTTGTGATCTTTTGGACTTGGGACCTCTGCGCTCATCCTGGAGAAAGCACGCTCTGAGTCAAGAAAACAGCGGACAATCCGGAGGAGTCTGTCCTTCCCAAAAGCCCCTGCAAAGCACCCTGTGGCACTGCAGAAGCACCTGCTTCTTGCCTAAGTTGCTCCCCTCCTAAGTACTAGGCAAGATCAAAGTTTGCTTTCTGAAGAAGATTTTTACACACACATTTTTGAAAAGGAAAAGCATAATTTAGATCACCTCTGCTTCCAGGTCATCTGAATTTGGGATGTTGGCCTGTGTACAAGAAAGTGTTTTCTTCTTGGTTGCAGGGAGCTGTTTATGGCTAATAGGATTCATTGTGTGTGTGCTTAGACTGCCCACTATTAATGCTTAACAATATTAAAATCTAAATAGATATAGAGAGGGGGGCCTTGGGCCGCAAGGAATCAATGGCACTGGTTCGCTTGAGATTAGCAGCAAAATGGTCCTTTGGCCTGTGGTCCTTTCCCCTTGTCATAAAGCCTGAGGCAGTATCACTTCCTCCCCACAAAATGGCCGCTGCGTCCTATGATTGGGATGCGAACCTCAGTTTATCAAAATCTTGCAGCCAAATCAAAAAAAAAATGGCTGGAAAGTAATGAATGATGATGGAAGCAGAGGCTGATTTTTACACCCTTGGTGGTGGTGGGGGTTTCCCCTGGACTGGACACTCCCGAGGGTACGTGGAGCTCCCCAGAACTGATGACCACATCCTTCAAGGCATGTCTTCCATGTTCCCCATGCTGGGGCTGACTTCCTCAGGCACGCAGCCCCCATGCAGGAGGGAACCTGGGGCCCAGCCCAGTACTGGGCCTGTTCTCGTGGCTGGACGTATGACTTTTCATCAGCAAACATAACTCTGCCCTCTTCACTGAGTAATCCCTCAGCTGTAAAGAAGCTACAGTACAGACACCAGTAGACTCTTCTACATCCAAGAAAAGAATGCTACTTCTAAAGAAAAGAATCTAGGCAAAAATTCATGTGTTCACATCTATGATAAAAACAAAAGAAATGTCAGGGCATGGTTGGGAGAAGGGCGGAAGCCCAATATTAGAGTGGGGGGAAAAATACCGACACACTAAATGCCAACTTATTTGTAATAGTTGTGTTTGAAGGATAGGGCTGTGGATATATAGTCTTCATTGTATTTTCTCATTTAAAAAAAAAAAAAAACAAGTACTTTCAATTACAAGATCGAAAAAGAAATGTTCCATGGCTTACTCTGACCTAATATTTTTCTGTTTAATTGAAATGAAACTTTTATTTGCATAAAATTGTGCTTATGATATATAGGATGACTTTTTAAATTTTCTTTTGATGAAGAAAAGAGTCATTTTACAATCACAGTGGTTCAGTCACAACAGTACCCGGCACAGGGTGGGTGGGGAGAGGCTCATCTAAAAGGTTGGTTCTCCAGCACCCAGGGTCACAGCAGCCCAGCCACTCCCAGCACAAATGTCGGGGCATTAATTTTACCACAGACTTCCTGTCAGAGACCAGGGGAGGCCTCAGCCTGTGTGGTCTCTTGAATGAACATCAAAAGGATAATCAGATATTAGTTAATGTTGTTCCTCTTTTCTCAGACCATTGATAGTTTTCTCTCCTGCCTTCCCCTCCTCCAGCTGAGTGACAGGCTTCAAGCAGAAAGGGACAAGGGGAAGCCAGGTGGTGACTCAGACAAGAGCACGCCTCACCACAGCTTCCTGGCCGCCCTTCTCTCTCCCTCCTTCCAGGAGAGAAAGGACACCACCCAGAATGTTCTCAGCCTCAGTGCCATACAGAAGGTCACCAGCATATGTTCTGGGCAAATGAATGAATGAGTGAGTGAACCACTCAGAAGTAGTGGCATCATTCAGACAATAGCTGCCCTCAAAGATTTCACCACTTCTCCACACTTCTCAATCCCACGGACATGGAAACTCACTGCCTCACTTGTAAACAACCTCCCTGGTGGGGTTGCTTTCCTTAATTCCCCACGAGTTGATATTTTGTTTTTTGTTTTTTTCCCCCTGCACACTTATCTGTATTTCTTAAATTCTGAAGGAACAATAACAAGAAGAACAACAACAAGCAACAGCACACCTCATGCATTACTTTGAAACGTCCATCTACAATCGTTTTTCAAAACATTCTAGAACTTTCTAGAAGTCTGGATCTAAAATATGTGCAGAGGTGAATATATGAACTCAGGGACCATCTGAAGATCAGCTTCAAATAGGGAATTACAACAATCTTCCTCATGTAAAGGAGCCTTAAAGGACAATAACCAAAGCAATAAGAGGAGAATGATAGTGTTTCTTTCATTAAAGGAGCCCAATATTTATTGACCTGACAGGGCTGCACTGTGTCTCCCCAGGAGTGCCATGAACTGGAAGAAGATGGGCGTCTGGGGCAGATTTCTGCTCACATTGCTGCCGAGGGGATTTGCCAGACTGCCTTGTCAGCTCTTGCATTCTTTGGACTCCTGAGAGGGGCTCATGGTGCTGGCTTATTTCTAAGCCCCTCTGAGGCAATTTCCGGTCCCCAAATTAAAGCAAAATAATCTTCACAATTTCTTGGCTGTTCTCTGTCCTTGGCCTGCCAATTGCCAGGGTGTCTCCTCTGGAGGCCTCAGGGAGCCTTGGCTTCTCCTCAAGGTGGCTCTGTCCAGTGCTTGTCTTCTTCCACATCCCATTAGGCCTTTCTCCCTCAGTGAGAGGACAGAGAAATGGAAGAAGGCAGCCCTATTTCATAGCTGTTTCTTCAAGGGTGTGAAATGCTTTCAGGCCCGTCCTTCTCACCTCATTCATCCCACAGTGTTCCTTTGGCAGCATCATTCTGATTTTTCTGGTAGAGAAATGGAGGCACAGATAAAATAAATGGCAGGAGGAATGTCAAAGTTAGTCAGTGGCTGGACAGAGGGAATGGAAGGCCTATGCCATTTGTCTTGGGCTGTGGTCAAACTGTCCTCTTCAAATATGGAGGAAAGATGGAAAAATGGGGGAGGAAGAGAGACAGAAAGAGGATCTAAAGTGTGTATATCATAAATTGATATCATAATTGTTATCATTTGTCTAACAGGAATCCATCTTCCTGGCTGGTGAGGGGGCTGTTACCGGCCAGGTTTTCCAAAAGGCAGTCATGATTCAATGCCTGCATCCTGGACTTAGCTCTTGGGACTCAGCAGCCAATGACCTGAGATGTTTCCTCAGTGGGATTTGAGGAAGGAGACAAGTGACAAATGTCCCCAGCAGGAATGCTTACCAGTCTAAGGCAGACTTCTCCCTCGCCTCACCCTCCCATCCTGCCTAAGTTACCACTTTGTCCCCATTTTAAAGGATCTCCTGGAAAATGTGCTCTTTCCTCCTTCAGTCTTTCTCAACAGAAATCAAGCATCTCCGCCGAAAACATTTGCTCCCATCCCCCACCCTGTTCACCAAAACTTCGCACAGGCCCCCCCCTCCACTGAGAGTGGTGGCCACGGTCTTGACAAGGCTGGGGGCTCCCGCCTGCTCTCCCCTCTCCCAAGGGCTCTGTTCTCACATCCTTTGCTCTCCTGCTGGCCTTCTGTGTCCCAGCTATTGTCCCCTGTCCCTGCAGAGAAACAGGCACATTGTCCTCTAGGCCCCTCTTGTTGCCTCTCCTCCAAGCACCCTGTGATGGCCACAGGGCTGGCTTGCTCTATCTACTGTGACCTTTGGAGGAGGCCCACTTTGCATACCATATTAGAACTACTTGTTCCTTTCCTCTCCCCTCTGTGAGACTACAGACTCGGAAGAGCAGGAGCTCTGCCTGTCCTCACCACTGTGAAATCCCCATTGCCAGGAGCCTAGTAGGTGCTTCGCAAATACCTGCACTTTCTAAGGCAGAGCTTCACTTCCGCCAAATAATGAGAAGGAGCCTGAGAGAGAGGTCTGTGCCCAGCAGGCCTCGCTAGGATCTATACCATCAGGAAGGAGGAAGAATCAGAGTGCACAGCAGGCCAGGCAGAAAGAGGCCTGAATGCTTGCTGCCTTTAGAAAGCACAGAAGTATCGCTTCACTGAAAGGGTCAGGCTGAATTTTTTCTTCTTAACACTTAAGAAAACACCTTTGACTTGAGTTAGCCTAGCTGGCTCAGCAGTACCTTAAGTACCTTTGATGCCAGCACACCGCTGTGGAGGTAGAGGCTGTGGACCCACAGAGGAGTCAAAACTGTCTTTCATAAAGAGCCTGTTTTTCTCAAGAATTGCATAATGATGCCTGTGATTCCCAGGCCCTTGTCCCCACCTGTTTGCTTGGGCATTTCTTAAGAGCTGAGACGCCATTCACAATCCAGCAGGATGCGAATTTGTGTCTGGCTCCATAACTTTTTTTTTTCCCTCTCTTTTGGCCCCTATTACTACAGCCCATTGCAGAAGACTCTAGCAATTAGTAGGAACTGAAAGTGATAATTTATTGTAACCAACACTGTGATCTAATAGTCACACATGACAAAAACAAAATCCATATTTTTTTCTGTTACTTCGCCATGCTGTCAAATGCTCCGCATGCCTTCTAACGTCTGTCTTCTTTTTGCATTAGGAAAAAAAAAAAACGTAACCATCTCCCCTGACAACCAGAAAGGACCCCCCAGTTTCCAAAAACAATGATATTAAAAATGTACTCTGGAGAGGGTTACTTCTCTGTGTATGTGGTGGACACCTTACAAATTAATTCTCTTTCCAAATGATCCAGGCGGGGTAAAGGGGACTTTCCATCCTTTATTTAGGAAAGGTGATCATCTTTCCCTTTTCAAGGGTTCTTGCCCAGGCTGTTGACACTGGCCAAATGAGGTTAGGGGGTTTCCAAATGGGAACTGTGGAGATCTAAGTCTTTCCTTGGCCTATCACTGTTCTAATCTATTGCTTTTGACCATTGAATCTGCCCTGGACTTGAACTTGGAGTGGATTTCCAAACCACGAGGCCACATAAATTACAGGCAAAATGATAAGTCAGGTCCTGCCAGGTGACTAAGGCAGCGTGGCAGTGCTTCAAGTCTTTAAAACCATATCCCAGTGGCCCCAAAGCATTAATACGCTTGGAACACTGCCTGTTCACTGTCAAGAGAGGCGCCCGCAGAATTTGATTCCGAGGTACATCAAGTTTTTGAGCTGGAAGAAACTTGAGACACTTTCTAGTCCAACAAACTTCAAACCTGTTTGCTCAGCAGGATCACCTGGAAACTGGAAAACAGGCAGATGGGTTCTGGGCTTCACCTTCAAGAAGGACATGCTTATCCCATCCAGCAGCCTGGGTCCACCAAGCAGGGGCACAGTCGCATTTGGGACCACACTGATTATTCCCCAAACAGAGAGTAGAGGTTGGACACAAATACCTGGACCCCCAGGGTAAGGCTTTTACTCCTGGACCACACTTCCTCTTCTTAGCCTGGAGAAACCTCATTAACTAAGCCATCAAAGATCACCATGGGCAAAAGAGTGCACGCAAGGATTGCCTGGAAGTAGGGGTACTTAGATCTTCCTCGTCCCTGCCTGGAACCCTGCTCACATTTTAGTGAATTTCCCCAAAAGCAATTATCATAGTGTTCCTGTGTGTTGAGCCAATTTCCCCTGTGATCACCTCGGGCTTTGCTTCTGTTAAAAAGGGAGAAAAGAATTATTTCAGAGTTAATTTGTCCTCACATATTCAAGATACAAGGAGGAATTGCAAACATCACACGTCAATCAGGAAACCCCATAAATGAGTGAGGTAGATAATGATCCAGATACATGTTGTTGGAAAACAAAAGGCAGAGGAACAGTCTTTGTTTCTGCAAAGAAATATATATCTTCCACATTCTTCTTGAAACATATAGCCCTTTCCATGTACCTTTTAAATTTTTGACTTTTGATAAAGGATATGATACAACTTTCACAGTTCTCTTTAAAGTAAGAATGCGTGCGGGCTTGTGACAGGCTCACTGCTGGGGAGGCAGTAGGGAGTGGTGGAGAGTGGTAAACTGCAGAACTGCCCTCTGTGAAAGGGGATCTAGCTCCTTGTCGGATGGGGATACAGAGCAGAGTAGCCAGATTCTCTGATTTTTCCTTATTTTTCTAAGAGGAACCCAAAATGCGGTGTGTGTGTGTGTGTGTGTGTGTGTGTGTGTGTGTGTGTGCGCGTGTGTGTTGTGTGTGCAGATGCATGTATGTATATGAAATCTTCAGGGCTTTTAAATGTGAGCAACTAATTCAGCTCACTTTTATCTTTAACAAATGAAGGATAACTGAAGGGACTATGTAGGGACACAGACCAGCCAAGGTCAATCAGAAACAACCAGTGGGAAATAGAAAGGAAGAGATTTGTTGCAAGGAGCCTCAGCTCTTGCAATTGTAGGGCTGTCCCGGCAAGTTTGAAATCGGTACCCTGGGCAGCCAGGGAAGGGAGCTGAGACCCTCAGCATGCTTTTGACAGCCACTCCCAACCCTAGCGGGTGGTTTCCTTTTCCCCAGGAAAGGCCCATTTCTTCCTTTAAAGCCTTTTAGCTAACTGACCCAGGCCCACATAGCTTATCTGTGATACTCCCGATATTCTCCCTTAGTCTAAGTGAACTGACTTTTATCTTCAGGAACCTCCACGAAACACCCTTCCCACTTCACCTTGACTCTGTTTTGATGGAATAACTGTGAACTACAGCGCACAAAACAGGCCCTGTTGGGGCAGATGTTAAACAATGAAATTAGCCACAGATAAATAAGGTTGCAATCACTATGTCATCCTTTGAAGGAGTCTTAATTTTTCTAGATTTTTTTTTCAAGGAGATTGTTTTAAAGAACCTGAGATATGAAACCCTGTTGATCCGATTTAACAAAGAAGCTCTGGGTCTGAGCCAATGCAAGATGGGCTTGTATCTTTAAGTGGCCTTTATTACCATAGTAATAAACAGCAAATGGCCCCAAATCTTACAGGCTCGTGTTGGCTTTGACCAATGAAGTAGAACAAGACCTCTGAATACCCCATTAGTTCCAGGCTGTGCTTTGATGGCTCTGCACAAGCAGCTCTTTTTCTCCACAAGTCACCAGCCTCACCCGTGTCTCTTAACAAATGTTGTTGACAGGCCGCGTTGCAATTTTTCTGCATGTTCTGACAGTTTAATTCAGTACCTCCTAGCTAAGCACTCAGCCTAAGGGGGTGCTTTAGCACCTTGGCACAGCCGGGCTGCAATTAAAATAATTCAGGCACTGGGGCTGGGGTTGCACAAATAGCCCCTATTCCCACTGGAACACACAGTGCATTTTCCGGTCCCCTGTGGAGCAGGCAAGATCTCCCTTTCAGAGTGGAGGACAGTGGAATTTATTAACAGGACGGCCACCGACAAGATGGAGCTCCGTCTGCAAGTTGCACTCAGTGGGTCTTCTCCTTTGGGCTTGGGTAGCATTTTCTTGGTAGATCTGGCACCAATAGGAAGGGCAGTCACAGATGGAAGGGGCCAGGTGGGCACCCGGAATGGGAGTTTGGCAAGGAGCATTTTCAGAAACCTCCTTTCAAAATGGCAACTGAGAAATGTCCTTTATTCTGAATTTTGCACAGGAAATATAGATGAGAAAGAGTAGCCGGGAATTTGCCTTGTTTGAAGTGGCCCCGGGTGAAGAGAAATACTTAGTGATGTCCAGAAAGGCTTTTATTCACACAGAGCCACAGATTAAGCATGTGACAGCACAATATTATGAAATGAACTTGATTCTGTTTACCCATCCATCTTAACCCCTGCACCTCATTACCAAAACAGAATCACTTCCAAATTTCAGAGAGATTTGTTTTGTCAGGTAAGGTACTTTCAAAGATGGAAATTTCATGAGTTCCCCAACCTTATTTTATGACAGAAGTCCTTTGGAGAGAGAGTCTTTGGAAATAGCAAACTCTCAAATCTCAGCTCGGGGTGAATTTGTTTAGGTGGGTCTAGGCGGGACCCAGGAATTTGGGGGTTCACAGCTTCACAAACATCCCCGGGGGATCTTTTCACTCAGGCAAATACAAAGAAGTACTGCTGTAAAATGAAAGTTCACAGAGCTCTCTGGGCCCTCCACAAAACAGTAAGGAATTATCTGGGACCCTTTCTCATTCACTCTCTTGTTCCCAATTTTCTGCCCTTAGGAAAGGCCAATATTTAGTTATTGCTTCTGCATCTCCACTCTAAATATTTCCTTCTATGTATGAGACACATAAGAGAAATGCTTCATATTTTCAAGAAGTGGAATATTTCACAGGAAGTGAAAGGCTCCTGCCTGGGACTCTCAGGGAGTCAGGATCCAAGCTAGATGATCCTGAAGGAATTATCTGGAGGTGGCCCACTGGGGATGTGCCTGACCCTCCCTCCAGAGGAAAGAGACCCCCCCTCAAAAAAACAGGCAGAGCCGATGTCTTGAGGTTCTTATATCTTGTTAGAGGAATCCGTTACAATTGCTGTGATCCAGTCTGAACATCTCATTTAAATCGCTTCTGAAAAGAATATGCCAATAAAAAGGTATGTAATCAGCTCAGTTTAGTTAAGTCAGCACCCTGTGACTGCACAAGAGTTTCTTTGGTGTAGGCTTCCACTACCTCATTTGTGAACAGGGCACACCAGCTGAGTGTCTATGGACATGGACGTGGAGTTCCCCTTCCAGGGAGGCTTTTGGGACTCTGTAGAATGTGGAGGTGGTAGGAACTGGATGCTGATTTGGGGTGTGGGGATGTGAAGCGGAAGAGAAACGTCGCTGTCATGGTTTAGGTGTAGATGTCCCCCCAATACCTCAGGCAGTCATAGATTTTTCAGAAGGGACTGAATTTGGATTGTGTGATGCTAGGATTAAGGGTGTACACTGATTAGGTTGGCACCGCCCTAATCCCAGTAGTGTGGATAAGACAAAAGGGGCAGAAAGATACTGCTAAGGTTCCCTTGCTGCTTTTGCTACCGTGTGGGTGCCATGAACTGTTTCTCCCCTGAGATGCCCCTCTGCCATGTGCCATTGTGCCTTGGAGCCAGCCGATTATGGACTGAAAAATCTACACACTGTGAGCTAAATAAACCCTTTCCCCTTTAACTTCGAGTGTTGGATATTTTGTCTCAGCGATGAAAGAAAAGTGACTTTCACAACTGTTCCCCCATGTATTTAGCAAACATCAGGCTTTTCCAGTTTCCCAAGAGTTGCTGATGCTCTTCCTTGAAGAGATTCAGACTCTGAAGCCAGATACCTATCAGATGGTAAAAGCAGCAAAAAGTTTACAAATGACCTCATTCAGCAATAAAGTGTGTGCACGGCCCACCCAGGAAAGAGCAGGGGAATACCACAGCTACTCAGTAAAGCTTTCAAGCCTCTGGGGTGGAATCCTGAGATCTAGAGGTTTTGAAGCAAACAGCATACATGTTTAAAAGGGCTTTTTCATCAAACACCCGAAAGTCTGCCCAACTCACTCATATCAAAGACGCATCCTGAGAGTCACTTTCTTTTCTCTCCTTTGAAGAGGACAAGTGAAGGGCAGAAAGCCTCCAGGATTGGACATCCACATTTAACTCTAGCCAAGTGTTGCTCCTCTTCCTCTTCTTTCTCCTTCTCCTTCTCCTCCAGCAGTTTCTGAACTCATCAGCCAAGCCCTTGACCAAGAGCCGAAAGGAAAGCCAGACCCTTCTTGTTTGCATTTGTCTCTTGCTTTCGGCAGGTCCTCAGGGTAAAACGCACAGGCATTTGCCGACCGAGGCCAATAGTCACCTAAGTGGTTAAATCCGAGGACATAACTGTTGAACCCTGCTAAATCTCAGGGAATGTTTTAATCCCTCTTTTGCCTTTTCCTATACATTAGCCAAGGCCCTGACCCATTGACTGCAAAGTCCCTGAAGCAGCTGGACTCCCCGTTTGAGAGGCTTTCTGAAGAGGCCTCTATTAATTTATGTATTTAATTTCTGTATGAAGTGACTGTTCTCCTTCCAGCACAGGTATTAAAGTACCTTTAGGGGAATCCAGCAGCTAAAACCCTCTGTAAGAAAAAATGCTTAGAGTATCACAAAGCAAAAGCATTAGTAGAGAATGCTCAGGGACTCAGTGGGAACCCCCACACCACCCCTCCCAGGCTCATTTTCCCCTCCATAGAATGACCTCTTCCTATTTTCCTGAGGTCGACATCTGGGAACCCATTTGCTGGCCACCACTGGCTCATAATGTACAGAGGGGAAAGGGTACTGGCTAGCTGAGTTCTAGGGTGATACCCGACTTTCAATGTAATCTATATGTACTGTCTGGTTTAATACAGTACACTAGTTCACCTTTGCCTGTAGTTAACTCTGAAGACCCTAGCAAATCCAGCAACTTTTAATATCACCTGCCCAGTTCAGCTACATAGCTACTCATAAAGAGTTTTAGCACTCATTATTAATTCCAGCTATGTTTCCTGACACACTTAGATCCATCAAAGGCATTCAGGTTCTGCAAGAAGACCAGAAGCTGGGGCTCCCCATTCAAACACGGGCCATTAACTGATGCCCTGCACACGTCACCTGATGTGACTGTGTGCTCATTTGGTAGGACGGTAGGTAGTCCTATCTTAGGCAAAGAATTCCTTGATTTAGAAAAACATGTGTGAAATCTCAAGAAAGAAATCTGGAGATACAGTAGCTTTGATACCATAACCAACAACCCAGCCTGAGAAGAGGAATTTTATAGTGGCAGTTTTTCTTTTTCCTGGGAGAGCTCATTTAGGATCTTGCTCAAGACAACCAACGATCCTTCTATTTCACTGCTGGGAAGCTCTGACACTGGATTCAAAGGATATCCCCAGCCCACAAATGGGAACTTCTCCGTGGCGGTGGTTTTCAAGCCTTGAAATATCATGACTAAAGATAAGTCCTGTAGGTCACCTGCATGTTCTTTTGGTAGGTAAGGCCTTTAATAATTATATAAAACCTCACCTGTTATTTCATAACAAATCATTGCGTTTCCCCCAAACTGAAATGACAGCAATTTATAAACATTTATCAAAGTTGAAAGAATTTTACACTGTCCTACCATTAACAGTTTACTATAACTGCTTTATTATATATTTATCCCTCTATCCATTTTATTGTTAAAAATTGTATTTAAATGCCACAATATAGAGAGAATATAATCTGAGTCATTCCCAAGAAAGTTTAGTTGACAGTTTGACATCAATTTATATACATAAATATGTATACATACACACATACATATATATGAAATAATATTTATATGTGCGTGTACACATTTATGTATACATGCATCTTTAGGATATCACAAGATCATAATACTATTAATATTTAATTCTTCCATCTGTATATGTGCTGCCAAAGCAAGCACTTAATTCTTCCATCTGTAAAGAATCAAACGGGATCAGTGCTGAAGTCACTTAAAATCACTCAAATCCTTTTTGATTTAAAAGTGAAAGTTACCTAGTGAAATTTCATGCCAAAGCAGAGTAAACCAAACCACATTTATTAAACAACCCCCCCAAAAAGGTGTGTCATTGTTTTTAATCCCAGTTCCTTTTGATCTGTGAAAACAAATGTCAAGAGTCCCAGGATGAGTAATTATCAGAGAGTTGTTTCGATACCAATGGAAAAACTCCAGGAACATATGCTGCTGATTCAGTGAGGAATTTCGGGATGTTCAGACTGTGTTCTTACTTTCAGTCCTCACAGCAATGAAGCTGCCCAGCCTGGAACACCGTGGTCAGAAGAGGAGGCTGCCACCCAGCCTGCTGTTGTTCTAGCTGCTGCCTCTGCACAGCAGTTTGCTCTCCACAGCGGAGAGCTGCCCAGATGCCGCACTGGGCTGGGGCTGTAGATATTAGTTCTTGGAGGCGGAAAGGATGGAATTCACACCTGGGTGAATTGAGTGCCATGCGTCTCCTACCTGCTGTCATTCCTCAGGTGGGGCCTTTGTCTTCCCCAGAACCTCTGAGAACTTGAAACACTCAAAACAAGCTGGGTAGGGATGGGTACACATGGGCCCTACAGGATGGCAGTCTTCTGTTGTTTTCAACAATCGCCAGGAACTTTTCTTATCTTATAATGCAAACAATTTATGTTCAGTAGTGTAATGGCAGAAAATATACACGAGCAAAACTAACATAAACAAGACAGCCATAATCTCAAAACTCAGAGAAAAGGATGCTGACTCTATATTTGTATCCATACACGTCCCATACCCATGTCTGCATACGCAGCCTTACTTATCACATCCACATCTATATCCATACCGTATTCTTCTCTGTACCTATGCCTCAGTTCAGAAATTTATTTAAATCTATACGTTGCACATATATAAATGCACATATAGCTATTTTTGCTTTTACAGAGCTCCCCAACAGGAGCAATTATATTGTGTTCAATCTCTATTATATAGCCTACTTTTTGTTGATGTTGTATTGCGCATACCTTTCTATATTAATAATGTTTTTCTGCATAATTTTCAGCAGCTCCATACTATGCTATTATATGGTTTTCGGGAATAAGTTTAAACTGGTGAGTCCTCATATGAGCTTCCTGGACCAGTGACATTGGTATTGCCTAGGAACTTGTTAGAAATGCAGATTCTGAAGCCCCAGCTGAGATCTACTGAATCCAAAGAAGGGACCAGCTGTCTGTATTTTAACTGAGGAACTTTGAGGACCACTGCTTATTGATCCTTCTCCCACAATTCTTACAGAAGCACATTTTGAATTTTTGATCTAGGTCTCTAGAGCCTCAAAATGTTTTCCTGAGCTCCCTAAGTTCAGGTGAAGGAATCTTTAAAGTGAAAGACTTCTGTTCACAACTGCCAGCATTTCACTCCTCTTCACCTATGAATCCCACAGGATTAATCTCAATTAGGAGATTCAAGAATGAATTTGTTCTTTCCCCTTGAAATAATGCGGAAAATTTGGAAAGTGAGTAGATATTTGGGGAAAGTATGACCATCAGATTTTCAAAATGTCCATGACTCTAAGGTGACTTTTTATTTTTGTTTTCTGCTTCTTGATCTGCTCTTCCCAGTTATTTCAATGAAAAAAAAGAAAAAGAACAGCTGCCCTTTTCACTTTCCATCTCTTAGACACCCCCAAAGACCAGCCTTACTTGTCTCTTGTAGAGTAGTCACTGAACATTCAGCCAGTCTCCAGCTAAAGCCTCACCATGAGCCTTTATAGCAGGCAGTGTGCATGTTTTGAGGCCACAGTTAAAAATGGAATCTCCCTGAAAATGTTCATATCCTTCACCCAGAAATTCTAGATCTATCAATATGTTCCAAGATAATAATTAGGTATGTATGAAAGTTTTTACATAAGGTAACAATCATAAAATTATTTATCATCAAAAAATCAAAGTAGCCTGAATGTCTAATAAGACATTAGTTGCAGAGATTTTACTAAAGTCATTGGATGGATTGCTAAACCTGGTGTTTTTGGAAAATAATTAGGGATGTGATAAAGTAGTCATGGGATAATGCTAAGTGAAAAAATGGGCTAGAACATATGTATCCCAATTCAGCTTATATATTGAAGTATTTGTGGGAGGAAGGAGACTAAGGGTTGACATTATCCTTTTCTTTATTATCTTCTCTACTATCAAGATTATCTTAAGTGAACATGAATTCATTTATCAGGAAAAATATAGATTAAAGCAATAGATATATTTTTTAAGAAACTGAAGGTAGAACGCAGGGCCTTTGGACTGAGCTACATCCCCAGGCCTTTGTTTATTTGTTTGTTTGTTTGTTTGTTAGACACCTTCTCTCTAGGTTACTTACACAGGACTCTAACTTGCAATCCTCCTGTTTTAGCCTCTGAAAGTACTAGAATTATGGGCAGGCTGGGAAACAGAGACAGGAGGTTCACCAGTTGGAGCCCAGCCCAAGCAACTAAGTGACTGAACAAGACTCAGTCTCAAAACACAAAATTTGAAAAAGGTGGAGACATAGCTCAGTGTGAAGCCCTAGGTTCAAATTAACCCAGAGTACAATTTAAAAAAAAAAAAAAAAAGACACCGTGCTGGTGGCAGTGAAGCCTAGCACCTATCACCTATGAATCATTGGATTTTAACCCCGTGACTCTGGTTTAAACTAAATCCTTTTTTACAAGTTGGACCATTTCCTCTACAAAAGCATCATCAGGAGCATGCAGTACCTTCCTGTCACAGCACCCAAGCTGGACACAGAGCCCTGGTTCCTTTAGGCCAGACCAGTGTGCTCATGGCAGAAAGACCAGGTGCTCTCTAGAGATGAGGACAAGGCACTGATGAGCAGACAGCATGCTGATTTGCCTTTATCCAGGCTGCCTCTTCTGTGCTCTGGCAGGTTCCACAATGCAGTGCTCCCTTTGAATTGGCCTGCACAGGAGACAAGCAGGTTCCCAGACTCTTTGCCGTCCATCTATCATGTCATGGTAAAGCTACTAAAAACTCATCAGAGAATTTGGGGACCGTTCCTTTATTTCATGTCATACTTCCTGCTCGGTTTGTTCATAGAACACACTTTGTTTGGCAGTCACAACCTATTTGGGAAGCATAGTTGTAGCAACAGTGGTTAACTACTTTGTATTTTCACTCAACCCAATACCTTCATGGGCTCCATGGGGATCTGGCTTTCCAGAAATAGGGAAGTAAGGAGCCACCAGCCCCTGTCCTGGTCCCTGGATCCCATAGCTGGAACAGCAGGCTGTCACTCAACCAATGATCATGATTGTTCCTGCACGATTGTCTCCTTTCTGCTCCTTTGGAAGTGCTTGGAAATCATCCATTGTATGTGTGGAAATAAAGGGGTGTCAGGAGGCTCTGGCCCTCAGAGAGTCTCCTTTCCTGGACTCATCAATTTGGGGCTATTGTACAGAACAGATTGCTGCCCCTCATTGACTCTCCATGTTCTCATCTGTGGAATAGATTCACAGCTCTTATCTTGAAAGGTAGTTGTGAACACTAATGAGGTAATCACTGTAAATGCCTGGGAAATACCAAAGCCGGAAACCTGTTAGCCACCTTGGCTGTGGCTGTACGTGGATCAGGATGGCCTTTTCACTATCCTCGGCAGGTTCAAGATTTTCTGTGCATATGAAGCCTCAGCAGCATGTGATGTGTTGTTAGGTCTTTGTTCCTTTTTATGACCGCATGGAAGCAGCAAGTGTTACCTGAGCACTGGCTATGATCAGGCATCGGGCAGTGTTTGCATGGGATGTGTAAAAAGATGAGGAAGACAGAGTCCGTCTCCTTACTGGGCTGTGTCTAGCACGGAGCCTGGGGTAGTGGGATGGAGGGATGCGTTGCTGCATGGAGCAGTTCTCCCAAAAAAGCTAGGATAGGAAACCCCAGGAGAACAGAATCTAGGCTTGGAGGTGGATCCCCAGGCTCAGACTGGGAAGCAGGGGCAAAGTGCTTGTGGAGGCCTGGAGGAAAGGAGGCCATGGTTCCCTTGGCAGCCCATCCTTTCCTCTGCAAGTCAAGTTTGGCACATGCCTCCTGGGTGACTGAGTTACATGCTGACCATGTCAAAAACCACCTACTTGCGCACAGGTGTGTTTTGGACAGAGGGTGTCCGGGCCGATCAGGGCAGCCCTGGAGCACCCACCCTCTGGGCACCTTGGACACTGCTAATATCTAAGAGTAGCTCGCTGTTTTCCCCATTAGGAGAGCTGGTGCCTCTAAATCTGCCATAGTCTCATGTTAAATACTTTGTCGTCTGAGCTCCTCTATCTTTCTTCATCTCCCTGAACCAGGCTGGCACAGATCCCTCAGATGCAAACCTAAGGTTCTGACCTCTGTGTGCTGTGCGTCCATCCAAGTACTCCAGTGCTCTTGACAGTAAGTGACCTGCCATGGGGAGGCAGGGGGCCTGTCTCTCAGATCACTGATCAGACCCTGCCTCAAGGGTGCTAAGCCCAGATGTAGCCCTTTGCCTCCTTTTGCACCTTCCTGCTAATCCACATCCTGGCTGCCAGGCTGCACGCACTGTGACTCGGTCTTGACACAGATCCTTGTCTTCCAGACCCCCAGTTCCTGTCGAGCTACTGTAACTTTAAAAATATTGAACAAAGACTACCTCCACTAGCTAAGCTGAAATAAGAATGTCTCCTGAGTTTAATGGATCAAGTAGTGGTGATAGGTTTTATGGCTCTTTTTTATTTTAGGGCATCGGGAAGAGAGAGCTGGGCAGGTTGGTTTTAAATTCAAGGATTTATGTTGTTAATCCTCTGGGCTAATTATAATTTATGGGATCTTGGCAAATTAATATGCGGTTGCTATTCAAAAGTGGAGGGCAATGTGAGGCAAGCATAAACAAGCCTTGTTCATTTTTAATTTATTTCCACCAATGGAGAATATTAAATAAAATGAACACTAGGGTATTTCCCTCCAAGTTTGGTGTTCATTATTTATCTCTAAATTATGAAATTCATATAGCAACTCCAGAATTAGGGAGCTGTGGCATCAGATAACTAGGAAGCGATCGGAGTGCCCTAAAGACAGACCCAATGCATTCCTCAGCAGCACAAGTCCTGCATGCAGGCGTGTGGCTGGGGTCCGACATGTGGCATCACACGTGTCAGGATTGTTTGGAAGCAGAGCTTGTGAGTGGTGTATGAGCCTAACAGCATGGGCCTCCAAAGGCAAGCTCCAGCCCTTTAGATCTGGAGGACTTTGGGAACCTCCTGCTGATTGCTGGCCTTCTAGATGGTGAGCAGGGGTGATCCCACAGTCAGACTTTCAGGCTTTAGCAAAGAAACACCACTGCAACTAGGATCCCCCATTTCCTCAGCATTCCCAAGGGCTATTTGGGGCTTCTCTGTTAAATAATTCAGCTTCTCGCCCAGGAACATCTGGCAGAAAATTTTCCCTGACTGCCGGCTGCAAGGCAGGTAATTTTTTAGGCTGCCAAACCACGCGTGACTCATCCCCAAGCAATCTCTTTGCTAAAGACAGAAGACAGGCCTCAAGTTCCCTAAAGCTGCATTCAATGCGAACTCCAGACTCTTCACACCCCCGCCCCCCCCCCCCCCCCCCCCGCTTCCTCTGCTCTCTTCCCTCCTCTCTCCTCATTCCAGCTGGGAGAGGCCATCCAATGCAGTTTGGAGAGCTGTAGAAACTCTGAGCTCTGTGCCCAAGGAGCACGCTGGAGCCCTCCCCCCAGCTGTGCAGCTCAGATAACAGCTGGAGCAGTGAACAAGCTGTTCTCCCTGCTAGAATATGTGACCCAGTTCTGACTGGGGAAGAGTCGTAATAGTCTGTTCCTCCAGTCGTTCTTGTCCCTGTGTGAAGGGAGAGAGCCAATCCTTTCCCACCACTGCTGACACACACGTTGTCCCCATCCTGTCTCTGAGCTGTGTCTCTTCCATGCTGTGAGGGGGACAAGGAAGGGCTCATTCAGGAATTCTGAAGAATTGGATTGTCTTGCCTTGGCTAGGAAGCTGGAGTGACAAGAACAGGAGCTCCTGGAGTCTGCCAGTTCCCAGCCGGTACCCCACCAGTACTCCTACCTGCTGGACGCTGGTCAAGTTGCAGACTCTGAGTTTTCTCATCAGTAAGTGGGAACCTTGGGGTTGTTGTGAGAAGTAGGGCGGTGAGGGTCACCTGCACCTTCGTGACAAAGAAATACTAGTTTTCCCCAGACCTGCCTCCTCCTCTACCTGACAGGCAGTGAGTGTCTTAGTTACTTCCCTCGTTGCTGGGACAAAATACCTGACACCAACAACTTAGGGAAGGAAAGGTATATTTTGGGACAGCATGGCAAAGGAGTTTGGCAGAGGAGAGCTACTCATGGCGTGATAAACAGGAAGCTGAGAAGTTCGAGGGAGAAGCTAAGGAGGAAAATAAACTCTTCTAGCACCCTTTCCACCCCGTGACCTGACAGCAAGTCACTTGTAAGCCCCATAGTCCAATCACCTTCCGAAAGTCTCACCTATAATCCTATGAAGCTATAGCATGCATCTGGATTTAAGCTATCAGGAAGGTTCTCAGCAGATAGCTGTTGGTTGAATTGACCAGTAGAGTTCATTTATGCTTTTAACACCTGCAGTCAAAGATGCTTTGGCTCAAGGGTGGAAATCCAAGGGCCTCGGATGATGGGCAGACTGGGCAAGTCACAGAAATGCTGCTCGGTGCTGGGAGGGGCGAGTAACTGTTGGTTTAGCCATCTTTTTGGTAGGAAAAGGGATGTGTGATTTATAAGCAGTGCAGACACTAAGACAGTGGGTAGAGGATTCTCTACCTGCATCGTTTTCCTGATCGCTCTTCCTGTTTTGCTTAGTTTTTGTTTGACTTTTCAGCAGTACCTTAATGCAGGGTAATCCCTTTTCCGTAATGCCCTACTGACAAGATGACACTCTGGTTTCTACATCACGGAAGAATGAGAATTTCAATCTACTTGAAGTCAGTACTCTGTATTTTTAGGTCGGTCTAAGTGATCATCTTGGTTCTGCTTCTTTATGAACACCTTTGAAAGAGTGTGATGGTGGGCATAGCCAACTTGTTTTAAAGTCCAGATGACTGAAAAGTGGGGTGGCGGGTAATTAGGGTGGTGGGTAAATCAGGGGATGAATCAGCATGGGTAAGGAGCAAGCAGAGAGGTAAAAAAGATCAGGAGGTCACAGTAGCACAGGTGTTTAAACTCCTTCTATTAGAGTCCCACCCAAAGAATCACTGGTGCTGATGTTCAGATAACACAATCCCACGAACCCAGGGTGTCTCCTCTGGGCCTCACAGGGGACAGGTTGTGTCATAGCCTCAGTTCCGAATTCAAATTCTCATCATTATCTGTCAACTCATGCTTTCTAGGTGGAAGAAGCTTGCCAGCCTGCCCCCTTCTTGGTGATGGAACCCAGTGTGAATTCTCACTGCCTATGCTGATGCCCCTGGCTCAGGAACCTTTTCCAGCAATGTCCAAATAAGAGCCTCTAGCTTCTCCAGCTGCCTGCATTTCTTTGCCCCTTTCCCCCCAGGAGTTGTTTAATGCATGCTCTTGTACCCACCTTTCAAGGACAAGTTGGGAGCCAGACACTGGGCTCTACCAATGCCAACATTTCTCATCCTTCCTATCTTGGCTTTATTTCTCACTCTCCCACTATGTAAAAGACTAAGGAAGTACTTGCTTGAATGTTTGAACATCATTTAAATATTCATTTCCATTAATTTATTCATAGTCATAAAGTTTATTACCTAGAATATAGAGTCATAGAATTTTAAGGCCGGAAGACACCAGAGAAATCATCTAGTTTCACCTCCTCGTTTTACAGATGAGGAAACCGAGTAGGCGAGAGCTTGGGAGACTGCCAAGGTCACATCCTGAGAGAGTGTCACCAGGAAGACCCAAAGCCAAGTCCCAACAGGGCGGCCTCTGTGGAATGCAGCTCTGCATAGCTCTGTGAGGCTGAAAGCCGCCCTTGCCGTTTGCTGACAGACAGTTCATTCCTTCTCCTCTTCTCCTTCCTGTTCATTGTCCAGGGCTCGGTCGGGAAGAAAAGAGGAATGGTACAGAGAGGGTGTTACAGCTCACAGCCCTAGAGAGACTAGTGAAGTAGACAGACACACTCATGTAAATTACACATCGCAGTGAGCAGGTAGAGAGGTAGGAAAAAAGATCAGAAGGCCACAGAGGCACAAGTGACTAGGCTCATCGGTTAGAGTTTCACCTAAACCATGGGTTCGGGTTTATAGACAACACCCTGCCATGGACCGCATGCGTGTCTGAGGAAAGTAAACAAGCTCAGTGTGGAGGACAGTGGTGAGATTCCCCAGGTGCAGCAGGGAGGACTTCTGTTGTGTTTTCCAGGAGCTGGGAAAGAGAAAGCGTGGGATAACAAGTCACTTCAGGGGGCACTAGTGACTGGTCGCCGAATGGCACAAGTGGTGAAGCTTCCACCTGGGGAACTCCTGCGACAGCGCACCATGCCTTCGCCGGAGCCAAGGCACTGGGGCGCTTCCCACGTCTCCCCATCTCGAATGGCTTTCACGAAGCACCCGGGGCACTGGCCCATGCCTCGCTGCAATATCTGCAATATGAATATACAGAAAAATTATTCATTATTTACCTGGAACTCAGAGTGAGCCGAGTGGCCTGTATTTTATGGGACAGCCCCTTCAAGCAGGGCCTCCCAGCACAGGCCTTGACATGCAAGTTGGGGCTTCAGGGCTGCAGGATGCTCCGAAGTTGGGACCACTACTCATGCCTGGGTACAGTTTCTCTACATCGAGCAGTGATCTCACATGATCACATTTCTTCTTCCCTATGGTCCACAGAGGGAGGCACTGGCACCTGGAGTTTTCTGAGGAAAGGGGGCTGTAAGACAGTAGGTAAGTGGCAGAGCTGGGATTTGAACTCAGACTACTTCAGAGACCATACTTCCAACTGCCGTTCAGTTGTCAAATGCATCATATCCCCCAAAAGACGCACTAAGGTCCTAATCCACAAAACCTGCAAGTGTGACCTTATAAAGCCTTTACATGAGCAATCAAAGGTGAGTCCATGCTCAACTCTAAATCTAATGGCACATGATTTCTCTCTCTCTCTCTCTCTCACACACACACACACACACACACACACACACACACACACGCTGCTATACACAGAAAGGAGAAGCCATGTGAAGATGTAGGCATAGCTGGATGCTTCTACAAGCCTTGGAATGTCAAGGATTACCATGCACCCTGGAAGGAAGGTGGAGAAGGCCAGGACTAATTCTCCCTGTGAGCCCTTAGAGGGAGGCACTGCAGCCCTATAGATGCCTTGATTCCACATATCTGGGCTCCAGAAATAAGAAATAATCCACCTGTGTTGTTTCAAGGCACCCAGTTTGTAGTATTTTGCTACAGGGCCCTAGAAAATCAGCAGTGCCCCTCTTCCATCATGAGAGGACACCTGGAAATGGGCCCTTTAAGCTCCCTCGTCAGTCACTCGAGCAGAGACACTGCAGCCACATCATCCGCATCATCCGGAGGGACTGCAGAGGTGGCGGACCGCCTCTCTGAGGTGTAGGTGTTGTTCTTGTTTCCTGGCCCATTGGCCATGATACAGAGGGAGGAGCTGGGGCTGCAGACAAACCTTACCCTGCCGAAGGGTGGTTAGACACTGAGCTCACCCACAGGATGGCTGCAGCGTGCCCTTGTCTGCTTCCAAACACAGCCACGTGCCTGTCACTGCCTCCCCAGGCCTGTGGCTCCCACCCTCAGCTGCCACATGGACTCGCTGCTCTTGCTCTCATGCTCTTGAATATCCACGGTGACGTGTTCTCAAGCGGGGCCCTTGTCACTGAGGAGGCCTGTTCTCTACTGAGATTCTCTTGCAGCAGTCAGTTCATAGGGTGCACATAGCCCATCTATTAAGTGAAAAAACAAATGCTAAGAGTATTCTCTGTTTCATACCAATACGAATTTGAAATAGCCCATCAGGAGAACTAGCATAAGAAAAGGAGCTCAAGATTGGGAATTGATCAGGAAGCCCAGAGCAAGGCAAGGACCCAGAATGTCAGCTGCTCTTGTTTCAAGCACGGCACCCGTTTGTCTCTGAGCCTCCTCCCAGCCGCCACAACTCAGAGAACCATCAGGTATGCAGTTAACACACAGGAAACAAGGAAAAAAGCTGGTGACTCAGGAACAGAGCAGCGTTTCTCGGAAAGAATTCACAGTGACAGTGGGGTGTGTGCAGACTGTGCCTGGGAGGCATCTCTGGTGGGCTCCTCTGGGGCGTCCTGTCCATTTCTAACTGAGAGATCAGAGCGCACCACAGAAGATGGGACCTGGCCAGGGATGTTGTGACCCAAGTAGGGAATTTTGAAGTCACAAGGAAAAGACTATGGTAGAACCCAAGTCATTAAAGTAAAATAAACCTGAGAACCTACATGTAAGCTTTCTCTGCCCAATTACTCTGTGTTGGAATGACAGTGATCTCATTTTTAAATCAGATTTTGTCTACTTAAAAGTAATGCAGGTCAGTGGAGAATACCTTAAACATTCATAAAAATAAGAAAAATGACCCTCGTTCCTTTGGTAGCCATAGGTAATAAAAATTAACGTATTTGTGCCTTTTAATCTTTTTTTTTTCTGTGCCATATCGAGCTTGCTACCCAATGCCCATTTGGTGCACTGCTGTGTATTTTTCTGAACGTTGCACATTTCATCATGTTACAGAGGCTTCTTAACTGAAGTTCTCATTGGCTGCTTGATAATCTGTAGAGGGGATACATAGCCATTTATTTATCTACTTCTGTGTTGTTGGACACTAAGATGGTTTTAAATACTTTTGCTTTCAGAAAGAGGGTTCTGATAAACATCTTTGTGCATGAAGCAGTTTCCATAGTTCCCATTATGTCTTTAGGATACATTCCCAGAAATGGCATTATGGGGTCAAAGGTTGAGCACAATTTTTTAAAGGTTCCTGAGACAAATTGCCAAATTGCTCTCCAAAAGGTTTGCAGCAACTGAAATGATCAAAAGCAGCATGTGAGAGTCGGCCTTCTTCAAACTAATATTGAGTGCTCATTAAAAAAATCATTACTAATATGATAAACAAACAAACGGCATGTTATTATTGATTTGGGGGTCTCTATTCAATGCTTGAAAGAGAAATTTGGAGAATTCAAAGAAACACAGCAGAAATTTAATTTGCAGGCTACATTAAGCTAGCATTTTGAATTAGATAAGCTCCTAAGGAAATTTCAGTGATATTAATGGATGATAAGCAGGCACTTGAGAGAGAGCATATTTTGGAGAAGTTGGCAGTAAGACCGGCCAGAGATTGTGTCCTTTCTTGGCATTGGGGCCCCCCACCTGTAATCCATGAGGCCAGTTCTTCCTAGATGCTTTATAAGCAGGTGCTAAAGCAAAAAGTCAATATTCACATGGCATTTTGCAGTTTCTCAAAGTGCGTTTTGCATCAAGAATCTCTTTCTGCTGACAAGGTAACCAAGTTGTGGTTTGAGTGACTTGCAGAACTCACACATGTAGCAAGTGGACCAGCCAGGTGAGAACAGGCCCTCCCGGCAGGAATGACATTTCCCTGTATCCCCTTTGCTGACTCCTACTTGGTGTGCCTCACAGTCCCAGTGGCTGGCTTCTCTGCAGCATGACACTGAACTGGGGTCTCTGCTGAGGGAGGGAAGGATGGGACACCAATGAGCAGTGTGCGCTCTGCACCTCCACAGTGCCTGGAGTACCGGGGCCCAAAGGTCCCTTTTGGCAGCCAAACCTACCTAACGTGGTGTCCAGAATGGAAAGCAGTGTGTTAGCATCCTGGGGCTGCTATAACAAATTCCCACAGACCGGATGGCCTAAAACAACAGTATTTCTTTGTTCAGAGCTTTGGAGCCCAGAAATCTGGAATTGCCTCCTTCTGCTCTCTGCAGGTGAATCCAGCCTCCGGCTTCTGGTGCCTGGGTTCCTTGGCTTGTGGTCACCTCACTCCAGTCCCTGTCTCTGCGGTCAGACACCTCCTTCTCTCCCCCTTCCGCCTTTCTCTTGTAAGGACGCTTGTCCTGAAGTTCAGGACCCACCTGGAAAATCCAGTACTATCTCATCTCAAGATCCTTAATAACACATCTGCAGGTATGCTTTTTCAGTGAGGTCACAGAATGTAGGGATCTGATGCGAATATCTTTTGGGGGCCATTTCTCTGCCCACCACACACATTACGTGAATCTAACCCTTGTGGCAAAGCCCCTGTGATGCCTGCTTCCCAAAGGCAGTCTGGGTACCAGATCCCTGCACTAAGCTTCCTATGGTGCCGCAGCAGGGTGGATCCCATGGCTTAGAGCACAGGCGTTGGTTGGTGTCAGCAGCCTGAATGCCAAGGTTTGTGGATTGTTTCCTCACGACTCAGGCAGTGGCTTCTCTGAACCTCTCTTGTCAGAACGTTAGAGTGGGCACACAGACGTTCCCCTTGTTGAATTTCCAGGGATTCAGAGGGCATCCAAGGAAATCCACAAGGCAGGCTTTTGAGAGTGGAATTGTGATCAGGGCTGGATGATTGCATCAAGGTTCAAAGAGTGAAAAATGCCTCTTGGGGAGCTGTGCCTTCAGAAGCTGGGCATGGGAAAGAATTACTCAGAAGTAAGAGTCCTCTTTCCACAGCGGCTGGGATTCCCAGGAAGATTCAAATGGGAAAACTAGGTTAGTGCTGAGAAAAGTCCATTACTCTTCAAAAGAGGCCACTCATCTCTAATAATAAATACAGCAAACATTGGGATATTAAAACAATTCGTTCTCGGCATCAGAAAAGAGGTTGTATGTGTGTGTGTGCGCGCAAGTGTGTGTGTGTTTAATATTTCGCCAAGCCTACCAAGCCCCCACCCCAGTAGCTCTTAAGATTGAACAAAATCCTACTTATATGCTACGAATTTAATATAGCATCGGGCTCCTCCAGGTGCAATAAAATACCAAGTTAAGAGTATTAATTCCTCGCAGCCCTGGCGGGTCCCAGCTGTGCACACGCAGGTAGGGTGTGAGGGTGTGCGCTGGGCAGCCCAGGTGCTGACTGGGCTGTTCCACTTCGGAGCGCCGGGGCCAGAAACACAGCTGTTTCTCAAATCCTCCGCCACTTGCTTAGAAACCTCTATGAAGTTGTACTGCCTCTGGGTACAATTAAAAGCTGTATACTACATTTCATCGGATGGTGTTAGAAATTTAGGCTGAGCCAAAAAAGAAAAGGGAGAAGGTGGGAGGGAGGAAGAAACGACTCCCTTGTTAGGGCAGCATTAACCTCCTTACCCTGGCTATTGAAACCATAAAGCTTGTAAATGCCACGCAAAACCCCCAGAACGAAGAAAAACGAAGAGACGGAGTGTGGGGACCATGCGACAGAGCAGCCTCTCCTTTTTCTTTCCTTTTCCTCTTCCTCTTTTTCTCTCTCCTCCCTTCTTTCCTCTTTCCTTCATTACCTTCCTCCCTCTTTCCTACATGCTTCTCATTTTTTTCTTCTCCTCTTTCCTCTCCCTTTTCTTCCTTCGTAGGTGGTCAGGGCCATCTGCAGGGAAATCTACAGCTAGGATAAGTATAATAAAGCCCAGGGGACCAGAACTGGTTGTCTATTTCATCTGGGGAAGCGATCTAGCTTCACTGCTGCCTACAGGGTGGAGGCAGGTGGAATAGCTTGTTCCATTGCTATGGCAATGCTGCGTGGTACATCTCCGTAAACCCATTCACAGAGTGAGCAGCTGAGGCTCCAGGTGACCATCCTTGACTCTTAGATGGCAGAGAAGTGGCTGAGCCCTTTATGTCTATGGCCTCGCTGTCCATATGGTCCTTGCTTAAAACTTTAGGGTTCACTTGGCCCTCTGTTCCCCCTTTCTCTTCAGCAATATGCTCAGAACATGAAGATGGTGACTTTTTTCCTATTTAAAGTTGCTGTCCTCTGAGTGAGGAGGGTCTGACCTTGTAATTTCTTGTCTCTGCCTGGCCCTTGTCCTAAATGGGACTTCTGCTGTGCGAGGATGAAGGGGTAGGTTAGGGAAAGCTGCAGTGTGTGCTGCTGGTCTGTCACTGGCAGCAAGGGTGTGAAGTGTGGTGGGAATTTCCACCTCTGGCCTTGGCCGGAATGAGGATGTCAAGACAGATGCCCTCCTGGGATTCTCAAAGCCAGTGCACGAAATACTATAAAGCTTAGCATCTCACCCTGTGTGTCAGGTACGTGTGCCAGCAACTCACAAAGACTGTAATCATCACACATCTCAATCATGTACTAATGACATTTAAAAAAAATAATCCGCATTCATCCTCCACCAACTTCCCCTCCTATGGGATGGAAATGGAGCCAGGTGGGTAATGAAACTAGTACTGGCTGAGGTTCTTTCTCCTGTTTGCCAGACACTGTGCTGGGCTCACTCATGTACTACTAGTCCATTAATCCTCATGATAGCTCTGTGACAGAGTAAATTCTTCTCCCACTGTAATGATTAAGAGCACAGGACCCACAGGAGTTTGCTAACTTCTCCACAGTGACATCTAATAGGTCATAGAGCCAGCAATCAAAATAGTTTGACCCGGATATCCTGCCATACCTGTCACCAGCAGCCGACTGGAATCTTGCCCCCTCACCTGTCAGCAGCAAGTACAGGAAATGTGAGTGGGGTAAGAAAATGCTGTTTAAAAAACAGGCACGTTATAAAGAGCTATGTCAGCCTGATTCCCGAGTCCTGGGAAAATTCATATCCTCACATCATCCGATCAGTGAATCAAGTGGAGCTGATTGATCTACAGCAACAATAGCTCAGAAACACACAGCGCCCACGGAGGTTTGATGAAACTAGAGTCCCAGGTCTCCTGCTGTACCAGGTCGCAAATGAATTGGTACCATTAGGATAAATTACTACAAGAGGCACTGCAAAGCGAAGCTAAATAAACTCTGCCTTCCCGAGCCCTGTTATTGTCTTATTAAATAATTTCTTTGCCTCTTAAGTGTGGACTTGGAGCTCTCCTGCTCTGAAAGCCCTCCTGATTAACTATAGCCTTGGCCTCCAGTTGATTTTATAAACTTCGGATGGTGCCCCAGAGGGCGAAGCTTCCTGTTGTCAGTTCTGCCTGTTGCTATAGATACCGAACTCCACAATCAGTAATTAGAGCGTGCCCCCTGCCCCAGAACTGGTCAAACGGTGCGCAGCGCTCGGCAAATGGTCTTAAAAGCATCCGCACTGGCATGGAAATGCATCTCCAATGGTGACGGGGTTTGTTTTATTCATGGACTTTTGGAAAAAAAATCATGGATTTATTGGAAACCATGAGAAATATAAGTAATTATTGTGCTTTTAAAGACATCACGAGTTTTTTTCATCATGCGATGTTAGGGGTGAGCAAGATGAGGGCAGGAAGGAGGTGCTCACAAAGATGTCTGGGTGAGCGGCCACTTGAGGGACGCAGTTTGTTCCTTCCCATCCCTGTACTGTAGGGCAGCGCGGTGCTCGGCCTCCCCAGCCCAGAAAGAAAGGCTTTCAGGGCCAGCGTGACTGCCTACACAATGGTGAAAAGTTAACCAGCTCGCATGGCGAGGAAGGGAGGGTGACGGCTGGGTTTGTGTCAGTCAGTGAAGTGACACAGGTGGGGAGCATTTGTGTCTGTAAGTGTTTGGTGAAGAGAGAACTGACTTGGTTAGTCAGTGTGCGATTTTGTGTGTGTTATAAAAATATAAAACAATGAGTGTGTCCTCTGGACCGTAAAGGGGATGAGAAGGAAAGCTTGCAGACACGTGGCTGGATGCCTACATATTTTATTTTAGAGTAGCATTTTTTATTTTAGAGTAGCATTACTGTCCTCATTCTAAAGCTGGTGAAGCCAAACTCTGAGTGATTTTCCCCAAAATATCCAGGTTTTGGTCACACAACTTGGATTATAATCCATGTCTGTCTGACTCCAGAATCAGTCTCTCTCCCTCTCTGCCTCCCTCTCCCTCTCTCTCTCCCTCCCTCTCCCTCCCTCTCCCTCTTCTCCCCCTTACACCCACACACACACACACACACACACACACACACACACACACACACACATTATTTTCAGGGAAAGAATTCTCCCAAGTATATGAATGAGGATCCGGCTAGATATTTCCTTCCACTTTGTCCATTTCTCAATTTGAAATTAAATTCTGGATTTCAGAATGATGCATTCTTAAATTCATCTTAAGCTTTCCTTATAAATGTACATTACAGTTGTGGTCTTCCAGGATGAAAATTCTGTTGACATTTCCAAAGTACTGTTGATTGTAATTTTTTTTTCTTGGTACCGGGGATCAAACTCAGGTACTTGCTCTTGCAAGGCAGGCGGTGGAATCACTGAGCTAAATCCCTGGCCCTGTTGATTGTATTTTTGATTCCTCTAAAACCTCCCTAATTGTCTTGTTGATTTCAAACACACTGAAAACACTTCCTAAGCACTCACTGCACCCAATAGTGTGGAAAAAAAGGGTTTACAAGGATGATTTGGAATGTGCAAATGAAGCTTTTGAAGAGACTGGATTCTCTAAAGACTGACATTATAACTGTTAGAAATCCCCACCATCTTTCAGGAGGCATTTGTGTGGCATCCAGGACACTCAGCCTCAGGTGACAGAGCTCTCACCCTACACTCAAGTTCAGGGAGCACAGCTCTGGCTGGAATTCAGTACATTTATGCGGCAAACATGGCTCAACCCTGGACCAGGTGAATTATGCTGTGTCCTCCCAGAAGACAGGTTAAGGGCAATGACTTTAGAGTTCCTCTGTTGGAGCCAGACAGAATTGATGTCTCTCTTTCTGGCACTTTGTGGACTTGACATTAGTTTCAACTGAAAAGTCCTGAGCAACCATCTCAGTCATCCTTGGGGGGATGGGTGGCAGATGGAATCGAACCTTAGCTTATGATTCTTAGGACAAGAGCACAACAAGGGGTTTTAAGCAGTTTGGAGTTTAACTCTTGCCCTCATCTTCAGGGACGTGTGCTATACTACTTGCTGAGCTTTCCAACAAACAACCCAGCACAAATTAACTGATGGTGACAAACATGAAGGACTTTGCCCAGAGAAGAGGTTCTCCAAAGAGGGAGCTGTTGCCACCCTTCCCGAGGGATATTTGGAGATAAGCAGAGGGTGCTCCTGGTGTCTAGTGAGTAGATACGAGGGATACGGCTAGAGACAATGCAACGACAGATTGCACCTCAGAGGATGAGCTGGCTGCACATATCAACAGTGCTGAGGTTGAAAATAGCTGACTTGGAGTCCAATAGCTTTGCGGCAGTGTTGGGATTCAAACATGGGTATGTTTCCTTTAGAGCCCCCAGTTCTTAACTGCAGTATTACAGTGTGGTCCTGGGTAAGCAAAGAGCATTTGGATGCATTGTTTCCTTCTTCATGTTGACATTATGAAAAATTATCACTGAAAGTCTGGTTCCTTGTTTCTTGCCCACGGGACTCATTTCCCTGAGTGCGGGAATTCCTCTCTGTTGTTTGGCTTCCTAGTATAGAGTAGATGTGCGGTAAATGTTTATAGAATGAATGGATGAAAGTGTCCACAGTTAGCTGTGATCCTTGGAAAGCGATGAGTATTGTAAAGAGGTGACACATATGTGCCCCAGGAATTCAATGACGGGACACAGTTCTGGGTGACTTAACAGGGAAGACGTAAGCCGAGCTTTAGAATCAAGTAGAACTTGGCATTGGGAAGGTTAGGACCTAAAGAGTAGAGCAGAAGACAGTAGCAGAAACAAGAAGAACCAGCACGTACAAGGACATATGATCAAAAAATACAGTGCTCGTGTAAATTTTAAAAACTGTATTACAGTAAAAGACGCATTGCCATTCATCACCCTCAGAAATACTCTGTGCCTCAAATGCACTCATCCCATCCCTCTTCCTACTCTCTGAAGCACTTCTGGCAGTCCTCTTTCATGAGTGTCTTTAGTTGAGCTATCATAACGGACTCCATGTCCTGAATTAATTCAAAACATTTATCTTGCAGGGTCATCTTTTCTTTGGGGAAGAGCCAGAAATTGCATGGTGCTAGATCCACTGAAAGGTGATGAGGACGCACCATAACGCTTTTCCTGGCTTGCCTTTCTCTTGGATGGCATTTGGCAGCAGCATTTACTATATTTTTTTGTCATACCCGTGAAGACACTCGTGAAGGAGGACTTCCAAAAGTGCTTCAGAAACCAGCAAGAATGATGGGAAAGTGTACATAAGGCAAGGAGGAGTGTTGTTTAGGGGGATTAATGGCAAGGTGACTTTTACTGTAGTAATGATCTTAAAATATTTTTCAATATGCATCATATTTTTGATCAGGAAGGCTGAGCTGGGGAGTCTCTGATGAACCCTGGTCATCATATAAGGAACTTGGATTCCGTCTTGTAGGATATGTAAAACTGTAGGGAACTTTGGAGCAGTAAATTGTACTTACACAGTGTTCCAAGGAGGCAAGTAAGTCTTCTGTGTGTAAAATGAAAAAGAGACTGGAGTAGAGAAGTCCTTTGTGTCTAACTGTTGTCTAAGGAAGACACATAGTAGGTGCCAGGCTCTGTGGCATTTCTTTTTTTAAAAACTTTGACTTTTTTATACTTAAGATGTTATTATATGTAATTAAAATATTTACATTTGAATAGGTAGTACTCTCACACAGTTCAAAATCAAAATTAGGCTATAGAAAATAGAATATACATATATATATTCCTTATATACACTCATACTTTCATGATGTTTTAAATTTTCCCTTTACTCCTTTCCCTTACCACTTCATTCTTCTCCTGAGCCATTGTAATCATTTCCTTGTGTATCCTTGTAGACATTTTATGCATTTACAAGACAATGTGTTTTCACATCCCTTCACCTCCCTGTCACCATACAATACACACACCTTGTTCTTTTCACTTGACAGTATATCTCAGAGATGGTTTCCAAATCAGTATATAAATGATTTCTCCATTTTTAACAACTACCGAGTATGCCACTGTGTGGATGTTTTATAATTCTTCAAACCAAATCCCTATTGATAGACGCTTGGGTTATTCCTAATCTTTTGCCCATGCAAATTGTACCGCAACATGTGACCTTGGTCCACATCATTTCTCGTGTGCATGAGTGTGTATTTGTAGGTTTGAGTCATAGAAGTTGCAGCAGTTGGCTCACAGGATACGCACATGAGCCATTTTCGTAGAAATTGCCAAATTGCCCTCCATGGAGGTTGTTCTGTTTTCCTTTCAGCCTTAGCAAGGCAAGAAGGTTACAGTAGCCACTTTGACTTCCTGCTTTGCAGCCAGGTGAGGAGTTGATCTTTGCCTGAGTGAGGAGGCAAGTGAATGTCTCCCAAGTGTGCTTTAAGGAGAGAGATTTTGGTGGACCATAGAGATTTTGGTGGGATGCAGGAAGAAGACTGGATTCAGGGCCACACAAGTGCAGCATACAATAGTCCAGAGGAAACTATGCAGGCCCTGGGCTGAAAGAGGAACAAGAGAGGCAAAGGCATTTAGACTCATCAGGGACGAGGGGCTGGATGTGAAGCATGAGGTGGGGGCAGATCCCCCGTGCTCTTACTCAATAGGAACCCAGGGCAGGAAGCTGATTTAGAAAGAAGACATGGGTTTGGCTTGATGATGATGGTAACACACACGAGAATCATTTGAGCAGAAGCTCAGTTCATTATGGCAACTCCGCTTTTCTTCATCCTATCCGGGATTCTTTCCTATCTCTCCCAAATTCATGTAGTTTGGACAAGCACTTCATTTTGTTAGTCTAAAATCTTTCAAAACAAAATTTTTAAAGTAGATTTTAGAGACTTTAAAAAACCCCAAATGTGTATTTTAAATACTCCCGACAACTCCATAAGTCCTCATCATTGCTCTGCTACAGATAAGAAAACAAGTGCAGGGCGGTCACACAGCTGTTATACAATAGTGCCACGATCGGGTCCAGGTTAACTGTAATTCCTTAGCTTTACATCTGGATGACTTCTGTAGCAATACAGTGGGACAGAAGGATCTTGGGCATTTATTTCCAAAAGTTGATTTCACCTGACTGGGAATTCTAATCTTTTAACAGCATCCTATTTATTTCTTAAGTGTTGGAGTGAATTTGCCAATGTTGCAAAATGCATTTGTGAGCCAGTAGGATTCGATTTGAAGTGAGGAACCATGGAGACTGGGACCCCTTGCATAGTGTAGTTCACAGCATGAATGGGAAACCCCACCACCACCACCATGAAGGTTGCGAAGCAGTTACCCAAGTAGGAAGGACTGACTGGTGTCACAATCTCACAGCCTCCACAGAAACACCAGTTATGCAGTGTGAGGGGAGCTGAGGCATTGCCAGAGGTAGCCAGGAGTCCCCTCTCTGAGTTAGAAATGTTGCTTTCCATTTGCTGGTAAACAAGAGGCCCAGGGCATTGTCTTGACAAAGAACTCTATTTGCCCTTTTATGCGGAGACTTTGCAAGTTAGAATCTGAATATTTCAGGAACAAGGAGAGTTATAAAATGTTACCTGCTTTATCGCCAACAGGGAATATTCAAGGATTTGCCCTTCAAAAGTATCAAGACAGGTCTAAGAGAAAGCAGGAGTACAAGAGCAGGACTCGGCTTGCAAAATCTTCCATGCGAAGCTGAGATCCAGTTTCAGGGTGCTTCTCTGTGTTAAACAATTAGGTGCCGGAAGTGCACACTCCTGCTGTGTGTAGTAGGCAGGAAGGCATATACCTCTCCGTGCCTCAGAATTTGACTTTGTGTAGTCCTTCTTGTATGGAAAAGTCTTCCTCTGTCAAAGACAAAGAAGAAAACTTCATGTGAGTTAAAACACACGATTGTGCATAAAAGCTACATGCATTCTGTTCAAAGCATAGAAAATAGTTTATTTGTAAAAGACTGTATATCAATGCTTAAGAAATAAGGGTGACTTCTACCTTGGAAATTTTCGGGGACATGTCAAAGCTTTCCTTACAGTTAAATTCTTAAATGCATTTTATTTCATATCAGTTGCATCCCAGCATTCTCCACCTGGAATTGTGTTTCCTATCGATTAAAGTCTAAAGCCATTCAGAAATAATTGTTCAACCAATGAATTAAAGGTTGTAGCTTTTCATGTGGTGAGCCTCATGCTTGTTCGTCGCTGGTCCCTAGAATTCACAAGTGGCTCCCAGAGAGCTCATGGCCCTGAGTGGGAAGGATGTATGGTCCAGTTGGAGCAGACACAGAGCTGGGATCAGTCTTCCCGGCATAAATCATTTATTGCTGGGTACGGTGACTGCCTCTTAACCCTCAGAAGATATTAGATATTATTTTTATTGGATAATGAAATATTAAACCGTATATAGCATTAGGGCTAGAACTACTAATAAAGAAGTGCTTTAGTTTGTGGGCACGGAAGAGGGTCCAAGGGACCTCAGGTCCAGAAGGGGCTGGGGTCAGCTCTTAACAGGCATGTGAGGCTTCCTAGGGGAGAGGCCATCATGTGGCCCAGGAGATCAGATGGGTCTGCCTGTCACACACGCTTGTCATGGCCTAGCACACTAGTCACAGGCAGAACACACAGAAGATATTGCCCTCGCAGACTCTGTACTTCAGTGGTGGTCATTGAGGAAGCCAAGAACAAAGCCAGAATGGCAGGAAAAGTGGCCAGTTAGACCCTAACGAATGTTCCAGGACTGGGGTTCTTCCAAATTGGACTTGTAATTGTTGCTTTGTAGGGGCTGGGATCCAGTCCATATGCTCCCTGGTGGCTCTGGTGGATCTGCATGTTCTCCACACGGTGATGAGTTACTGCTGCTATGCTGGCCCGGGAGGACCTGTTGATTTTGCAACAGAAAGGGGAAGGGGGCTGAGTGCCAACCAAAGAGACCTCCGCATACTGGACTGTCAGTGAAACCACTGAGATGCACAGGATAAAAGGACATTTGCATAATCCTTTTTTTTTTTTTTTGATGAAGTTATGTCCCAATCAGAGCACACAATGGCCAGCAAGCTTATCTTTCTGTTTGATTTCATTCCTGAAATTTGGGCATTGGACAGATTCCATCCCATCCCTGCCCGCCAGATCTTCCTTCCAGGGGGGGGGGCGCTCTCTTCTGCAAATAAGAAGGAAGGGATTTCGCATGCTGGTTGTTCAGTCCCTTTCTCAAGGTCTCTTTGCCAGTGGGAGACACAATATCAGTAGCAAAAGAAGCAGCTGTCCTCCCTCACAAGAGGCATGGATCTTTGAGTGAGATACGTATATTTGGAAAAACTCATTTGTAAATGAGCACAAACAGAAAAACCTCAAACAAGGGGAGCTTTGAGATGTTTCAGAACCTAGTTGGGATGGGGTGGGGGTTTGAATGTTTTGTGTGTGAATCTGCACACATTAGATCCTCAGAAAACTTTGAAGCGATTTATGCAATTTTAAGGAATGTTCTCAAATGTCATAATCCCAGGAGTGTCCAGAGCTGAATCTGAGAGTGGGCACCCAGAAGCCTGTAAATCAGTTCGTGAATGATGGTGTAGTCAGTGATAACCTTGTCATATTTAAAGTCGCACTGGAAGGATATATTGAGGCTTTATTCCTTCTGCGATCTCAGCATCCATGAATTAACTGAGGAAGCCTTAACTTTTCAAACACTAGGCGTTAAGTGACCAAGCTACTGTGTCTTTTTGCTCCCTTGCCCCAACATTTGGAGAAACACACACACACACACGCACACACACACACCAACAGCCCTGCATTTGGGAAGCAGTCAAACTTTAACTCTCTGGGAATGGAGCTTCACTTGACTTTGTAAGTTACATTTTTGTATCAAAAAGGCAGCAAGGCAGAGTTTAAGAATATATATCAGCTTTTGTTTCAGGCAGGATTATGTTAGGTCTCAGTGTTGGAACTTCTGTCTGACAGATTCCACTTGACAACAGTTTCCTCCTGGCGGAACTGTTCACGTAGACAATCTAAATAAAGCCGCAGTAGGTGTTAAACAAATGGTATACTTCAGTGAAATAACAGTATTCATTCAGGACAGTTACACTCCACATGATTTGCACGTAAGGTAGACTGTTTAGGGGGAATATTCTGAATTTATTTCTTACTCAAACTCGCTTCTTATTTGATCTCTGTCCCTGTCTCTTTCTGCCTCAAATTTTCCTTTTGTTTTTCTTTAAAAAAGAAGAAATCCCTTATGACCTTGCTAAGTTATTACTTATATTGTCGTAAAACACACACACACACACACACACACACACACACACACACTTCAGAAGGAGGCTCTGGCGTGCTTTAAAAACATTAAGCACACTCAACCTCTTTCATTCTAAATTCAGTTTTGAATATGCTCATTGTCCTGGAGTCAGTGGCTTTCCAGAAGAGAGTGTCCCAATTATTTAGGTGGCCAAGAGAAACAGCTTTAATTCTTTATCGCATAAATATGCACCACACCACGATTTGAACCAGATGGCCAGAGAACTGGATTAGTGATGGGCCTGCCTGGCTGGTCCCGAGCTTCGACCTCCTCAGTGTTGCCTGCGTCTGTTCTCCGTTTGGATCTAACTGTCCTGGCAGGCTCAAGGCTTCACAAGATTTTCCTTCTGGCTCTGCAGGAAGCTTTCACAAAGAAACCGCATCTATGCGAGTGACCTTTCTAGCTTGTTTCTAGTTTCTCACTCTTACATAACGTGCCTTCTAATTTAGCGCAGTGCATGCCTGAGTTTATTTTCTTTTTAATGCCTTTATTTGTATAATTAAGTGTGTGAAAGGCATACGTTTTATTGATCTAAGGAAATGCACTTCAGGTTTTCCGCTGCCCTTCATCTTTTTACCTTGCCGTTTGCTTTTGCCAAGCTGGAGGACCATGGAACAACGGTCTTCTTTTCCAGATTTGAGGTGCCCCTTGAGATTTGTAGGAAACCCCAACATCTGCTTCTTAAATGGGAGCAAAGATTGCTGTTGATACTGAACTATGACCCCCCAGTCACACTGTGGGAGGGAGAAGAAATCCTTGCAAAGAAGAGGTACAGTTTCTAACTATAAGGCCAAGACAGGTGGTTCTCATTTTAGTGGTATTTAAGCTCTAGCTCCTTAAATGTGCCTTTCTTTTCTCTACATTCTATTTTTTATTATTTTAATGGAGTGCTCAGTGCTGTCTTTTTGATGCTGTGGAATGTGTGCTTATAAAGCTAAGCACTGCTATATATTTCAGCTGTCCTTGGTGGTGGCCTGAACTGAGGAGCTATATATTGTAAGAGTAATCTTTTATTATTTTTTTTTTCTTTGGTACCGGGGATCGAACTGGGATCCTTGCGCTCGTGAGGCTGGTGACGGAACCAGTGAACTCAATCCCCAGCCCTGTATCAGTAATTTTAAAGGCCCTGGTTTATGGTGTTTTTCTAACAGCAGCTGGTCAAACATACCACTTAAATAGGTATGTAGATTGGGGTAAAACACCGAAGATAACAAAATGACATTGGTCAGTCTTCAGTACATCTCTCTTTCCAAGGCCTTGCCACCAACAAATTGTGCAAAATCATAGGAGTAGGTGTCTTCCACCATTTGCCGAGATTAACATAAAACGGGATGGATTCAGGCAAGTCCACAAGAAGGAAACTTTCAGGAGCAGATACACAAACCACGGTCTTACTGGAGGTTGTCTACGTAAACCTGTAAGAAGCATCTTTCCCACCACAGCTGTTCTGCCACAGTCACCGTCACCGGTATCTGGCTGTCACCAGGAAAGACCTGCAGTCGTAAAAGTTGAAAAGTATGAGCAAACCTACATGTTGCCATTATCCAGAGAGGAAAACACTGGAATTAACTCACAGGTCTCTATGACACACATTCTCTCTCTCTCTCTCTCTCTCTCTCTCTCTCTCTCTCTCTCTCTTTCTCTCTGTGTTTCTTAAAGGGAAAGAGAGAAGGAATCCAATTTATTCTAAACACTCACTGAGTGTGGTATTCTTACATAAGCATACAGTCACCTACACATTTAGGTTATGATTACCTCACAACTATATGGGCTCAGAGAATTGAAGGGGCACAGCTAAGTTCACCCAGTGCTCAGCTGGGAACACAGGACTGCAGCCCAGCCACAGCCCCCTTATCTGTTTCTTTTCCCTTGACATGTGGGGTTCTAATCAGTCTGTAACGGGAGCAGCTTGGAAAATGCAAAGCAATTGCATCCCCACTGGAAGTCGGGGTAGTAAGTGCATTGCATGCCTGACACTGAGTTCAAAGCCAGGTCTGCCTGTGTAGACACAAGAAACCACATTTGAAAGTGAACTGTGGGTATATGTTGCTCATCACATCCATTTTTCTCTCTTATAAATGAAAATCCCATCTAATTAATACACAGACATGTTCAGACAATCCAAGCCACAATAAAAAAGAAGAGAATGTCCTTCTCTGGAAATCTTTTCTTAACCTCTCTTGATCATATATTGGTGAACTTGCCAGCATAAATTCATTTATATTTCTATATATGTAGCTAATTTACATATATGGTTTCAGCTCATATACATTGTTCTATTCTTTTCATTTTACAAATTAAATTCTTTCGGTTTCTGAATATAGGCAGTCTTTTAAAAGACAGTCCAGTATTCCATAGTCTCTACCATCATTTATTCAGCTAGCCATCTATTAGAGGATATTTAACTTGTGTCTAACCTTAGCCTACTGTAAGTTGTGCTCTCCGTAGATATCCGTCATCATTTACCTTGGCCCACTTTGGCATGTCGATCGGTAGGTACAGTCAATTATGAGATGTGCTTTAAATTTCTGAGAGATCAAAATGATAGGCCAAAATCGACCTCCCAAAATGCTCCCCCATCCCACCAAATTTCAGTGTCTATATCCAGTAATTCAGGGTATTACCACTGAAAAATATAGCAAACAGTCACAGCAACATATTCCCCAACAATTCTTAATTTCATTTTGTAGTTCTGAGAGTGGTGAATAGAGTTTTAGATCTTTATCGGCCATTTGTATTTCTTCCATTGTTTCCCTCTTCTCGGTCCAGCTCTCTATTAGATTGTTTTTAGTTACTGCTGAGCATTCTGTGTAAAGTATGGACACTGGTCCATTGCCATCTGTCGTCCATTTTTTCTGTTTCTCGTTTGTTTGTAACTTTGTCCCACCTAGCATTTCTACACCACCAGAGACAGTTTGACCACACAGTGGGTTTGAGCGGACTCCGTTGATCTTCTATATTCAGAAGCAGGTTAATAGCTGGCTGTCTACATTGCTGAGGAAGAGCGTTTGTACCTAAAAGTGTCTGGGTGAGAGTGAGAAAAGCTGTGAGTGTACTATCACAGCTGTGCCACTGACATGGATGTGAAATTGTCACCGCGAGCAAAGGTCGCAGGAAGACAGGGCCAGCCCTGGAAAGCTGACCTCCAGAGACAGGCCAGGGACAGTTCTCCCCACACCCTTCCCAGTCCTGTGACCCAGTGTGGCTGACTCAGTTTCCAGAGTGCAAAAGGAGAAAGGGCATCCCTGCAAGCAAGCAGTTCCACGGGTACGTGGGAGGGGCTCCTTGGCATTTCTGCAAAACATGTAATCGTATTTGTCATTTGTAATATGAAATTAAATGCATTAACTGTCCAAACTGGAGGATATATGGAATAAGTCAAGTAAATTATTCCTTCCACCATATGAAAGAAAATAGGAGGGGAGGGGACTAAGTGGAGGCTATTGTGATGTTTTATTACCATAAACTGCCAGGGGTCCCTTCCAATTCTCCATCTACCATCTAATTCCAGTTTCATTAATATGAATATCCTCAAGCTTCAGGAAGGAAATTCCTCGAATTTTATGGATATCTGTGGCAGGCACATGCAGCTCTATTGCTTCCCTTCTAGTAATGTGGCACTTTTATTTCGCCTCTTGCCGCATTAATACCTATGGCCTATATTTCCTCGATAGGCCTAATAAAAATCACTGCACTTCCTTTAGAAGGGAAGGAGGATATCAAATTTAGCACTGGCTAAAGAGCTCAACAATCTTGGCAAGATTCGTTAAAGAGAAATTCACACGAGTTAGCCTTAAATCAACATGAGTTTGATTCAACTTCATTTTCTTCATTGCTGATAACTTGGAGACATTGAGGTAAATGAGCATTTACAGCTATAAATCACTTAAGAATGTTCTAGAACACCAGAAAATTTCAACTGCTCCTCGGGTCCTTTTCTTTCTCTCACTTTGAACCCTAGAGGTATCCTGAGGCACCATTACAGAAGTTTCAGAAAGTGTTTGTCTGCTTACTGTTTGTTTGGAACATTTTCACCTTTGGCTCAGGCCTGTCATAATGGAAAAAGAGTGTCAGTATCTTGGGAGAGAAATGGTGTTCTACTTGTTCCCCTCTCTTCTGCTCTCCGCTCCCTTCTCTCCTCTTCTCCCCTTTCCCTCCTTCCTCCTCCTGTGCCCTTAACGACTTCCAGGTGTGCCTGCTGGATGGAGCACTTGGCCCCATCCTGGGGTGCTGGGTCTCTGCCTTCCCAAACACACTACCGAAAACGGGGGTGGGTGGGTACGACTATAACATCGGGGGAGGAAAAAAAAAAACTTTGAAGTTATGAGGATGAAATTGGTAGAAATAATTCCAGACGAAGAAAGACCCGTTGACATTCCAGGAACGGAAAATGTTTTACACAAACTGTTTCCCTGGCTGGAATGGGTTCTTGTTGACACTGTTCAGCCTCCTGATTGAAAGCCCAAGGCCTGTGATCCAGGGCAGGGGCTGTGGCCAGAAATAATTCCCCCGGACACTGCATGTGCCTTCACATGGTCCTTGACTGTTTTTCTTGGATGCCCCACTTTCTAAAGGCCAGAAACTCTTTCAGGGAGTCATTAAAGTTTGGGAAGGTTTTATGTTCTCAGAGCAAGGTGCTGTACTCATAGGAAAATGTGTAATTAGTCACGATCCTTTGGCTTGGCAAGGATGACATTCATAGGTCTCAGCCTGGGACCTCTTAGCGAATCGCAAGGGGACCCTGTGGTACCTTGTCCACCACTTTTCCATCTCCCCAGGGGCTGTTCCCCATCTGACCTGGCTTTGTGGTTAAACATCACCTCCTCCAGGGAGCCTCATCCAATTTCCTCATGTCCTTCCTGTTGTACAAATTGCCTGTTCACTCCTGGGGCTCCATTAAGCAGAACTCAGGTTACAGAGCGCGGGCCCTACAGTCACATCTGGCTGAGAATCCTGATGATGCCCCTTATTAGGGGAAGCTGGGCAGGTAAGTCTACCCAAGAACTCCCTGTCTGGTGGGTATCTCTTTCCTCCTGGCACTTTGAGGGATTGATCAAGTTTAGACATCATCTGCAACCCTCTTTCTTACTCAGATGTATTAATCACATTGTGATCTCCAGAGGATGACTTCACATCTATTTCTCCTTGAATCTGTAATCATCCCAGGGACCCCAGCACCCAGTAGGTACTCAGAGACAGGGTGGATTTTCCACACGGGTCTTAAATGTAGTCAATTCATAGGAGCCGAGAGCAAAACAGGGCTGGATGCCAAGGATAATTCAACCAGGGTAAGGCTTATAGGCAGTCTATTCACAGCCAAGTCTTCCCCCACCTACACACTTAACTCCCTTTAGTATTGATGACCTTTCTCGCCTGAAATATTACAGAAACTGCCCTGAACAAAGATAGATGGTCCCCCCTCAGCATTCACACGCGGTTCCATCTCATCCACCAGCTTCCCATGCCCCATTCCCTCTGTCTCAGGAAAGTAATAATAGTAACTCATAATAATAGCTCAAAATAATAATAATCATACCTGGGATTTATATATCAGCGTGCCTCCTAAGAGGGCAAATAAACCATTTTACACAATGCAGAGAGAAGGACAGATCTTCTTTGTGCTGCTGTGATCAAGTTAAGGCAGGGAAGATTTACAGTCGAATTCCATGTACGGAAGCAAAGCACCAGTGCCCCATTGGCATATGGGGCTCGGTTTAGTGCCGTTCTCTTGGTCTTGCTTAAACTGCCAGTGTAACACACTTTGTCTTCAATTAATGTGACATCCAGTGGCAGTGAGCTCCTTTCTATTTTTCAGGGCAAACCAGATTGGAATTTTTTTCGAAAAGATTTGTCCATCATTTTTACTGATGTCAGAACACTGGTCCTTTTCAGTTCTTTGGAATCGAATTGTGAAAATCACGTGGGCTTTTTTTTTTTTTTTTTAAAGAATCATAGAAGAAAAGCTCTGATGATCTAGTGCCGTTCTCTTGGTCTTGCTTAAACTGCCAGTGTAACACACTTTGTCTTCAATTAATGTGACATCCAGTGGCAGTGAGCTCCTTTCTATTTTTCAGGGCAAACCAGATTGGAATTTTTTTCGAAAAGATTTGTCCATCATTTTTACTGATGTCAGAACACTGGTCCTTTTCAGTTCTTTGGAATCATATTGTGAAAATCACGTGGGCTTTTTTTTTTTTTCTTTAAAGAATCATAGAAGCAAAGCATTCTGATGATCTGATTGAAATGCTTTAAATTTTTTCAAATTATAGAACTGGTTTATGAGCCCGGCTTGGTGACACACATCTATAATCCCAGAACCCTGAGAGGCTGAGGCATGAGGACTACCAGTTCTAGCCTAACTTTGGCAATGTAGCAATTTAGAAGCACCCTGCTTCAAAATAAAATGTAAAAAAGGGCAAAAGATGTAGCTCAGTATGAAGGCGTTACATTTAATCCCCAGTACAACAACAATGAAAAATTGGTTTATAGAGTTCACGTATGAGAACTGACTTTCCAACAGAATGCTTTACACTTATCTTGGGGAAGGGGTAGTATAGTAAAAAAAAAAGTTAGAAAAGGCCCTTGAAATAACATCCTGAGCATTTTCCCATTTGTCTTTAAAGACAGTGACTAAAACTGATATTAATTTTGTTGTACATACCTAAGGTGCATAAACTATTTGAAAGAAATAAAGTTGTAGTTCCCCACATAGGGAGTCGTACATTTCTGATCATTTTAACACCAGCATTGATTCGGAGGCTGGCAGCCGACCACACTTCCAGCTGAGCTGAGCTGCACTGTCAGCACATGGGCCCTGATAAAGCATTTCTGGGGTTTTTATATTCACATTACCCCATGATCTCAACCCTGCTGGAAACATTAAGCTGCTTACCTGGTGTTCCCCCCTTTGAAGGAACTTTCTCTGCAATCCTAAGAAACTGGTGGAGGGTATCAGTCTTGCCCAATAGCATCCTAACTCAGTGACTATGCCCACATAGTCTTGTGGACACCTCCCCAAATGCGCGCTCCTTGTTAGCCCATCAAATGGAGTGAGGTGGCCGACGATTTCTTGGACCTGCTATGTTGCTTGAGCAGTGGCATGATGATGTGGATGCCCTTGGCCTCTCTCTCCATCTCTTGCTCTTTGATGAAGGCAAGTGCTGAGCTGCATTCTGTGCCCTGCAGCCCTGGCACCTGAGCTGTACAATCCTTTTGGCTCAGCAGATCCTCCCTGTCTGGGAAATCAGCAGAAAACAATGCATACTCTTCTGGATTTACCCTGAACATCACAAATCTCTCCCTGCCGTGACTGCATTCAGGGAGTGAGCAGTGACAGCCCACAGACCACCATGGAATGATTAAGAAATACCGTGCAAAACCCTTCAGATCTAGATTTATAGGCCAGTCATCCTCTGAGAACACCTCCTGCCCAAGAAGCAGGATGTGATCTTTTGTCTGTTGTACATACGTTTTCTAGATGAGTTGCACAGAGACAATGATGTCTGCCTGTGACATTCTGCTGATATCTGTGCTTCCAAGGGACGATCTCCTTTTCTACTTCAGTTTGAAAATAAGCAAACCCATGCTTAACCGGAGACGTTTCCTGTTACCTAGGGTCTTCTATCCATCAGTTTGATGGAGCTCTTCTGTATGTTTCCATTAGGAAGGTTGCTGGTATCTGGGATTTGGAATAGGGATGGTTGGACTTTTGACTTTCAGTGGTAGAAAACCAAAATTAAAAGGAAAAATCAAAACACACTTCTTAAAGATCCTCATGCATGGGTTTTCTTGGCTGATAATGCCATATTCAATCATTTTATCTTAATCAGAATGTAAATTTTCCAAATTATTAGCACTCAAGAAGATCGAAGTCTCCACATTTGAAAGAAAAAGAAACATTCCCCCAGAATGGACTTTTGAAGGAAGGCCCCTTGAGTGTCTTGGCAGTTCTGCTAGCTGCTGAGGAACATAGCAGCAAGGGCAGGATTTGGGCCCCTGGCACGCATATGTCTGATCTTCTCCCTTTCTCTTCTTTTTCCTCTCCTCCATCTCTTGTCCCCTCTTCCCCCTTCCCATCACTTATTCATTCTTTGGCTATTTAGTGAGCACTTGTCCCACATCACGCCACGATCTAAGGATGTGCTTCAGGTATTGTGTGTAGGAGACCGAGCAGCCATGCCTCTGGGCCCCCTGGGGCTCCCGTTTGATAGGGACATAGGCAATGGACAAGGAAATCGCCACTAGGTAAGGAAATTTCTGGTTCCACTGGTGCCTCTGAGCACATCCACAGGCTCAGGACATAGAAAGGAAGGGGAGAGAGCATTTCTGTGGTCTGCTGGAGCTAGTCACCGCGGCTAGAGCAGACTGAACCATCTCCCAAGTTCCATGCCATTGTGTTGATACCTAGAATTCAGCCAGAGGGTGATGGTGACACTATAGAAACCAGCAAGTGCTACACATCAGGGTGCCTCTTCCCCACTGGAGCTGTGAAGCTCGCCTTGGGACTTCCTGAAATGTGTCCAAGTGGATGCATCACTGAAATTACTTGTTAGTAGAGAGAATTGTCCTTATGAGTTCCAGCATGACAATCAGAGGCTCATTTTTTTAAAATCCTCATTGCATCATTTTTATCACCATGCATTTTTAAGGTATTTTTTAAGAAATGCAAGAAATGCCTTGATCAGTTATTTTTAATAGCATTTTCAATATGATAGAAAAAAGTAAAGACAAGAGAACACTTGTAGACTTAAGGGACTTCTTTTCCTCATCTTCAAAGTTAAGTGCCCCATTCCAGGTAGTGGCCGGTTTTATGATTTCTCCCAAAGGTCAACCCTGGCTCTCTGAGCCTGTCATCCTCCTGGATGAAGCTTTTTCTACTCGTTTTTGGGGAAGTTCCCAAATCTGTCAATGTATATTACAAACACTGTTACTACCTAACGCAGTGAATGTATTTAAATTATTTGTTCTATTAAAACGTCAGTGTATCTCTTGGATTTTAATTGTGCCTGAGGATCAATCACTGTAACAGCTGCAGGGAAGACTTTATGATGTACCTGAACAGTGGTCTGCTCTGTGGCTGGGCTAAGTGTATGCTCAGACTTTAATAGGTTTTATTAGTTAGAGAGAGTCACTGAGTGACTCCTTTTGGAGTTTTATTCTTGATATCAGTGATTGTTTACTCACCAGTGGCATTAGGAAAAAAATAGTTGAATGATGATAAAATTATGACAATTTAATGACAATAAATAGGATATTAGCCAATATGTATTGAATCCTTACTATGTCTACACACTAGGCCTTGTGCCTGATACCTCATTTGAACCTCTTAGCAGCCCTGTGACACATACATTAGGTTGTCTTGATTGTGTCTTCCCGTGGAATACCAAGGCGCAGGAGTTTGAGTAACTGGTGCAAGAGTGTAGAGCTGCCAGCAACTTCAGCCAATCTTCAGATCCCTGCCTGCTGGTACGAAGCCCAGGCAACCCAGCTATACCACTTACCAGGCCTGTGGGCTTGGACACTGTGCTTCACTTCTCTAAAACTCAGGATCCTCCACTGATATAGAGGGGATATGAACAGGCATGAGCCAACCACGTCTCAGTGGCTTCTGCTCATTGCCGTGTCGAGACAGAGACAGAAGAGCTAAGGATCAAAGGAAAGAATGGACCTAAGAGGCCCTGACATCCTGTTTGCCTCTTGGAGGAAGATCAGTGATGCCCTGTCTGTCCTGTTGTACCTCAGCTTCTTCCTTGTAGTATGGTGTGAACATCAGGTTGCCAAATTTTCGAATGCATTCAAAAGAATTCTTGACTGGAAAGGGGATATTTCTTAGGGGGAAAATGCTTTTATTTTTATAATATTAAGTGCATTCATCACAACTCTGCTAGATTCTTATATAAATAAATATTGCTGATTTTTTGTGTCATAAAGTCCTTTACAGGCATGGGCCTAGAATTGAGGGCTTTTTGAGATTTGCTTGAAAGTTGCCACTTACTGTGGGTTGAAGCTTGTTGAAAGGGTATTAATGCATTATTTATTAGAACTAATTAAATTTTCATGTCATTTCTTTATTTACTTATTGTTTTTATTCTCTATCAATGTAATTTATTGCAGCAACAAATTAAAGAACAACTTTATGGTTCTGTCAATGATGCCAGAAAGGCACTTGCTTGAATTCAGCAGTCAGTGTGAAAGCAAGCAGACAACAAAAGAGCAATACCTCTAAGTGAAACGGAGACCAGAAGACTGTTCCAGTCTTGTCAGGGGGGTTACTAGAAAGAAACCTGCCGTGGTGATGATTGAATCAGAAACGAAGCAAGGGTATTTACCGTAACCATCAGTGTTCATATTGCTTTGGAACTTTTAAACATACAACACAGACCATAAAATGACTGCAATAGTAGGAAAAAATAAAATGTTTTCATTTTAAAATTATATAATTATAATCCTAGAGAAGCTAAAATATCCTAGTGAAAATTCTTGGCAATAATGTAATTTGAAGAGCTGGCTAGACATGAGGTAAATGTATACAAATCGATGGGTTCCCTACACTAGGAAATAAGGAAATATTTTAAAAATATTAGCAAAACCATAAAGTATTTAAGGACAAATCTATAAAGTTAACTGACTATCTATATGGAGATACTATATAGTTTATTTAAAAAACATTTTTTTTTGCAATGATAGGATGTCATCTTATTGTAAAATATCTGCTCAAAGAAAGGTCTTTTTTACCTTGAAATAAAAATAATTTCCAATCCATAATTCTTTAAAAAAATAAATATTCATTGAACTTAGAAATTTTGAGCTAAAGTAACATGCCATATTTCATCTGATATTTCCAAGAAAGTAAAAAGGAAATCTGTAATATGAGGTAGGCTTAACATTTAGTCAGAGGAGCTCTCAGACTGTGTAATACAAAGGAAGCAGGAGGGAATCCTTGGCGTTTGTATTCCTTATGCCTGAGTCACTTTTGCTCTGGAGATGCCTCCCTGTTCTGAGGGAACCAGCACAGCTCCCCTGTTCTGAGCCTCCTATGGGTCCCCCTCTTCTGGAACTGGATCAAAATACACAAGTGATCCGTGTGACATAAGGAGAAAGGACTTGAAATTTGGAGTTATCCCATTTTGAAATTTTATAAGGGTTGAGATAAAAAAAGACAGTAAATACTTAAGTTTTTAAAAGTACATTACATTAAAAGACACATTGCCATTGATCTCCTTCAAAATGCTGCCTCTTGATTTAAACACACCTCTCTCTTCCTTCTGGCCACTTTCTGAAGCACTTCTGGGAATCCTCTTTCACAGGTCTCTTTAGTTGTGCTGTTAAGGCTGTGTCATTGTCTTGGATCTATTTAAAATGTTGACCTTTTGTGATCTTTTTGACTTTAAGGAAAATCTGGGAGTTGCATGGTGCCAGATCTGGTAAATAATATGTACAGTGTTTTCCTAAGGATGCCTTTCCATTGGATGGCACTTGGCAGCAGTATTCACTATAGTTTTGATCACACCTTATAAAGACAAAGAAGAGGACTTCCAAAACGGCTTCAAAAGGTGGCCAGAATGATGGGGAAAACTGTGCTTGAAGCTAAATGGAGTATTTTGAAGGGATTCCTGGTACTGTATCTTTTTCTGTAAAATATTTAAACATTAACCATATATTTGGATCACACCACATAGCATAGTTTGAAGAACTCATTCAATCACCTGTACCTTCATTCCCTGCTGTCTTCACAATAAGATCGACAATAGTAATAGCACTTTCAGAGTCTGTAGAAAGATTTAAAGGAGATATTTTCACCAAGGCACTTATGGTTCATACATTCAGCAAATACTTGCCTAGCATTTGGTTGGAGTTATGGGAGTCTTGTGAATGAACAGCTCAGAAGGATAGGCGTAGACACTGTTGGTAGTAGAGACAATTGAACAGGGAGCTAGTGCCAGGAAAGGAGCCTCTGGCAGAAGCAGCAAACACTGAGTGAGATTACAGGGACAACTGCTTACAATTCTAGGTGTCTACTTTCATCTCTGGTACATTGACTTATTTTTAATTGAAATATTAATTAAGATAATTGAAGATTCACATGCAGTTTTAAGAAACAATAAAGAGAGATTCCCAGCTATCTTTTCCCAGTTCCCTCCATGATAACATTTTGAAAAACTTCTGTAATTTTCAACCAGGATTCTGACATTCAGCAGATCTTATTGATATTTTATTCCAGTTTATTATTTTATTAATAATTATGATATTAATGTATAATTGTTATTAATTTATAATCAACAATGTGAATATTAAAATCAACAATGTTAATAAATCTTATTCAAATTTATTATTTTATTTCAGATCTTATTCAACTTTTCCATTTAACTTGTATGTGTGTGTGTGTCAGTTTGTGTATTTAGTACATACAGTGTTATCACGATGGCACTCTCCTTGAGCTACAGCTGTTGATATGATATTTAACAGGGGATGATTCTGTGTTGCCCTTTCAAAACACACCTATCCTCCTTGTGATCCTGCCTCATTTCTAAATTCTGGCAACCACCAAACTGTACTTCTTTTTAAAATGTCATTTCAGAAATTAAATGGAATAATACCGTATGTATCTTCTTTGAGACAGATCCTTTAACTAAGTATAATATCGTGGTGATTCACCCAAATTGTTTCAGGTGTGAGTAGCTTGTTCATGTTTGTTGCTCAGTAATATTCCATGGTATAATACATAAAAACCTAGAGTTTGTTTAATTACTTCTCCACTGAAGAAAATCTACATGATTCTAATCTTTTCTATTTAAGAATAAATGTGTTATAAACATTCCTATACATATTTTTATGTAAACACGAGTTTTCACTTCTCTGGGATAAATACCCATAAAACAATAGCTCATTGTATGGTAATACCATACTTAGTTTTATAAGAAACTGTTAAACTGTTTCTGTACTATTTTGCATTCCACCAGCTTTCAGTGACATAGTATGAGTGATCCAATTTTCTATATCCTCATCAACATTTGGTATTATTGCTATTTTTTACTTTAGTCATTCTGATAAGTATGTGATGATATTTCCTTCTAGTTTTAATTTACATTTTCCTAATGGGTAATGATGGTAAATATGTATTCATGTGTTTAGCATTTGTGTATTCTCTTCCTGAAATGTTTATTGATAGGAGTTGTTTTCTAATCAAATTATTTGCTTTATTATAATTGTAGTTTGAGTTCTTTATTAGTTTTTCATTGGATTTGTGGTTTACAAATAGTTTCTCCTGAAAATAGCTCCACAAGGTTGTTTTTTTTTTTCGTAAAGGGAAAGTTTTTAATTTCCATGAGGCCCAATTATCAATTTTTCTTTTTTTAATTTTTTTATCAAAATTTTTTTATGGGTTGAGTTTTTATTATCGTCTAAAAAGTGTTTGCATAGTCATATATCCCAAATAATTTCTCATTTCTCCTCCTTAAAGTTTTATATTTTTACATTTTGCCTGTGTGCTCATGGTACATTTGAGCAAATTTTTGTATGCAGTGTGAGGATAAAGTCAGTTTCCTATCATGTATTGGAAGTTACTCTCCTCCTCCTTAATTTCCTTTTCCTCATTATAAAAACTCAGCTGATCGTATTTGTGTAGGTCTATTTTTGAGTTTCTGTAAGTCATGTTCTGTTCTCTTATCTATATCTTTGTCTCTCTGACAGTTGTATACCCTGTCTTCATTACTGCAATGTTGTAGTAAGGCTTAATATCAAGCCAAGGAATTATTCTTACTTTATTCTATTTTGTTGAGATTGTTTTGGCTTTCTAAGGCCTGTGCTTTTCATATAAATCTAAGAATAAAATTGAATATATTTACCAAAAATCTTGCTGTAGCTTCAATAGCATTTAAATACATAGGTTTGACATTAGGCCTATATATAAAGTTGGGGGTAATGGACATCTTTACTATGTTGAGGCTTCCATCCATGGACATGGTATGTCATTGCAATAATTTAGTGTATATCTCGATTATATACCAATTTCATGTTCTTTGGAGTGATTGCAGGCACTATTGTGTTTTTAATTTCACTTTCACATGTATATAAAAATGTGACTGAGTTTGGTGTATTGATCTTCTATCCTATGACCTTACTGAACACACTTATTAGTTAGGAATTTTTTGTTGTCGACTTGAGAATCCTTGAGATGTTCTGTGTAGCCTGCCATGTCATATAAAAATAAGTTTAATTTCTTTCTTTCCACTGCGAATTCTTCCTTGCCTTATTAGAATGGTTATGATTTCCTGTACTTTACTGAATAAGGGTGGTGAGACTATTCCTACATTGGTTCTGCTCTTTGGAAGTTACCCATATTTTACCACCAAATATGATGGTAGCAGTGAGAATTTTGTAAGTACACTACTTTTTTTTATCAAGTAATTCTCTTGTGTTCCTAATTTGCCAAAAGCTTTTTAAAAATCATAAGTAGATATTCCATTTTGTCAACTGCTTTTTTCTATCCCAGCTAATGTTATCATATGACTTTTCTCCTCTAGCTAGTTGCCATGGTAGAATACTGTAGATTGATTGCTTTTGGAATATTGACCCAGTCTTGAATACTTGGAACATATTCCACTCAGTCAAAGTATCTATGTGGTTTTACGCATTGTTGGATTCACTTTGCTAATATTTTGTTCATAGTCCATTGACTTTTATTCAGCAAACTTTCATCTCAGTGGAGCACCTAACAAGGAGAAGATGCTTTGTAAATATTTGTTGGGCAGGTTCCATTCTTGTGGTTAGGAGGATGGGAGGGAAGAACACAGCTTCCTGCCTGTGGACTTCTCTCAACTGAGCCCCATCAGCCACTGTGGAGCTCAGCTTGAGTTGCATAAAAACCAATGAGCATTTAGTTCCATGCCTCATAAATAACCCGCCTGCCTATATTTTGGTTTGTACTTCTCTCTCCACTGGCACTCTGCCACAGACTGCATTTAGGCCCACAGCCAGTGGGTGAGGGCAGAAGTCCAGAGTCCAGGTCCTGGCCTCACTTTGCTTAGTAGACATCACTCAGTTCTGTCGGCATGAACTCTGCATCCATGCTCAGCCAGCCATCTTGCACAGGGGCATTGTGCACACATAACCATTGAGACAGGAGGGCTCAGACTCATCTGTCTGCCCACACAACCAGACACATCACTGAAAAAGAGGCCTTCACATGCCAGTGACCCTCAACACCACATCTATGAGGAAAAGATTTTAAAAAGAGATCCTTTATGTTATGGGAACCTAAGAAGGAAATAATTTCATGGTCAAGGACGTTGTTTTCTGATTAGGCCGCTCATTCTCAGACCATTGCGAAGACTCATAGATGTGACTCACTGAGGGTGATCCTGCTTCACCAAGACTAGCTCTGCTTAGCCAGTCTTTAGTTGAAGATTAAAATGCAAACTCTTATTAGTGGTAAGAGTTGTTTTCCCATTTCACAGACTCACAGACAAGTGAAAGAACAACTTTGGACTTTGTCCTCCCATATCTTTATTTGTCCTGATGATGGAGTTCATGCTAAGTATGACTGTTCTCTGACTCACCCAGAAAGAATTTGGAGATTAAAGCCTACAAATAGTTAAGTGCTACAGAATAGCACAATTGCTGATGCCTATATGTAACAGGCAGGTAGAATAAGTGAATGAAGTTTTCTACCTATAAGATGATACATGGCATCAGGCCTATGTCCCCAGCCTAGGAAGATCAATAAAAAACGTCAAAGGCAGTGTCTGCATCTCATCTGTAAGGACATCCACATGAATGGACCACAACGTGAATGGTGCCATGTAGAAATGAGACCCAATTTTGCCAGAACCTCCCTTTTTTCTGCAAAAACTACATACTTATATATTTTTTCAAATATAAAAAAATCACACAATTTATAAATAGTTGCATGGATTCAAGGCCTAGGCCAAACAGGAGTGAGGCAGATTAAATAAATCTGCGGGCCAGACTCAGCCCGCCAGCCCCCATTTTGAGACCAAGGGTGTGGAAGAGTTGTTCAACCTAGTTTCTGAGTCATTTCCATCTCTCCCTGATTTGAGGCTTTATTGGACACTCCACAGGAATTTTTCCACCTTTTTAGAGTCAGGCATTTTATGAAAGTCAACCCTGCTATGGGTACACCTCTTAAATATGTAAATCTATGTTTTACATGCTAAAGAGGAAACACCGACTTCCTCTGGAAAGCGTTACACCTGCTTTCCCTATGTTTCACAGCTAACTGTAGAAGTGGCACTACTGCTTAAGTATCCAGCACCTCAGGCATTCCAAATCCAGGTCATTCACTCCTGGGATGGTTGATTTGACCCCACCTTTGAGGTGTCTTCTGACAGAAGGCACTGCCTTTTGTAGAGAGCTCCTGAGATCACTGACTGTACAGTCTAGTAAGGATGGTGTGGATCTCCCCAAATCTGTGGTTTCTCACTTTTCCCCGAGAGGAAAGTGTATGAACTCTCTCTTTGGCCAGACATTCCACAACAACTGGCAGGAGGTGGGGGCAGGAAAGGGCAGCAACCAGCCTTGTTCCTTCTGCAGGATTAGTGTACACACACTGGAGGCCACATGTGGCCATTTTATGCACCTGAGAACTGGCACCAGGCCCATCATGAGTAACAATGCTGTAATCATATTGGGGCTTACAAGGCAGAGGAGCTGGCTGCACACTTCTGCTACAAACTCCAAGCCTCTCATAGACATAACACAGAACACAGAGGCCATGCCGTGGGTCAGGCATGCCAGAAGACAGGTGAATAGAAATGGACATGATACTTGGAAGCAAGGGCTTGCTTGCTGGTCTTGGAACACCCACCCCTCCAGGGTCTCTGAGCCTGCAAAGCAACATATTGGATCCAAGAGTTCCTATAACTACAAGAAAAACCATGGTGTCAATATTGCAGCTTTGACTGGAACTTGATTATAATGCTCTTGTCTGTGAATGGCCCTCTGTTTACCCCTTTGGTTGTTCTAGTCGTGAACTATCACATCCAAAAGCTGAGATTATCATGAACAGGTGACAAAGAGCCTCTGTTATAGAGAGAGGAGTATGTTTTGTTGTCATTCTATTAATCATAGGTTGGGAAACATGTAAAGCCTCGAGCTTACCACTTCTTTCCTCTCCTCCAATACTAGTCAGAAATCTGTCCTCCCCTGGTTCCTGTAGAATACAAGGTGGTTAACAATTTCATTTTTCTCAGCACTGCCTCGGAACTTCTGTTTGCCTCCCTCACTGTGTCAGCAGGCCAGAGGCCTCTAGGCGAGGGATTCGCTGACCCATGCTGACAGAGGGATGATGGATGGGAAGGACCAGGCCTCAGTGCTGGACCAAATACTAGAACTGTGCTGAGCAGCCTCCAGCCTCCTCCCACCTGCAGCAAGAGCAAGAGGGGTCTGGGGTGATGCCAAGAGGCAAGATGTCAAGCTTCACAAAAGCAGCAGCTCAGCCACGTCCCAAGTGAGCTGTCACCAATCAGCTTGTGACATGCAGAGTCCAGGGAGATACCCCATAGTGGAGCTGGAAGTCATGACACTTCCATGTGTCACGGGGGCCAGCCCTGGGTGCCACGGTCCCAGGAGGTCCTCATGAGCTCACTCCGAGGGACTTGAGAGGACTTGACTGCAGTCTGTGAGGAAAACTCAGGAATGGAAGTGGGTGCTGGGCTCGCAGCACCATGCAAAGGAAGGACTATTCTGGTCTTGGAGGGCAGGCAAAGCTTGCTGGAAGAGGAGATGGTGAAGCAGGAGAACAAAGCTAGCTCTGTGCAGCCCTGCATGGTGGCCAGGAAGGCAGAAGGAGCAAAGGCCTGACACTGCAGAGCACAGTGCAAAGGGACCCAGCATTCTTCGAGTACATACCCGTGTCTGGTGCTTGTTATAGTTCTAATTTTAGTCTCCTCAGAATCTTGCCAGGCAGGATTATGAATCCCACTTGAGGCCCAGAGCAACCCATGGGCTTGCTAGAAGTGCCAGTGCTGGGACTTGAACCCAGCCCTCTCAGGCTTCCCATTTCCAGTTTGAGAGGCCTCTATTAAACTTTCCTGGAGTGTCTAGAGTCACCTGTGGTCCTCAATTGAGAAGGAAGCCAAGCAAGTCCCCTTCTCTGTTTGTGGGTATTTATTTGGAGGGCTTCACAAATGTCCATGAGGTAGCCACTGGTGGGAGGTAGCACCCCAAGTCAAATGGGGACTGTCAAAACTTGTGTGTGTGTGTGTGTGTGTGTGTGTGTGTGTGCGTGCATGTGTGTGTGTGTGTATGTATGCGTGCATGCGTGTGTGGTACCAGGGATCAAACTCAGGACCTTACACTTGCAAGGCAGGCAGCAGAACCACTGACTAAATCCCTGGTCCCAGAACTTTTGTGTTTATATGTCGTAGGTCCCTAGTCAGGGAGCAGCTCGCAGTCACGCATTTGTGGAAATTCAGATCATGTGCTTGCCTGAGCAGCAGTGCTAATGATGCCTGTGCACAGTCACCTACCCCAGATGATCCATTATAAGTCGGGGATCACAGAATGCCTTAATCTTGCCATGCATACATTTTTATTCCCCCCAAAGCCCATTAGAAGTTAGCTTAAAGCTAGCTTTAATGTCATCTGTTATTTAATGTTTTGTTTTGTGCTTGTGTCATAGAAGCCCCTGCTCTTTTAGGGAGATCCATTCAACAAAGAACAGGTTGTAACCTATACTCAGAAGAGCTGCATTTGGCCAAGTTGCAGTCCCTATACTTTGAAAGATTTTTCCAGGCCTGTGGATGGACCAGACTGGGCATTCCATGCTACCCTGTCCTTCCTTCCTGGATGTTCATGGCCACACTCCACAAACACTTGGAGTTTGGGAGAAAAGAAAGCAAAGAACACTGCTCTACTCCAGAGCAACTTCGGCTCCCTGGGGCCCCTGTTCTGATCAGCTGAGTTGATGAATCACACACTCCTTAAATAATAAATTCTTATTTGTTCAATGTTAAAGCTCTAAATGGTGTGAAAAATAGGCAACTTAGGTCTTTCCACCTCAAATCAACATCCACTCAAACCTCTTAAGAGAACCTAGGGCAACAAGTATGTAAGTGTCTGCGGGACCCTGGAGAGACCGCTGGCCCAGTTGGAACCCTGCTTCCTCTCCCTGTCCTTACTCCTGCCTCCCTGTTCTGTGACTTTGAGTCTTGCCTTCCCTTCTTTCCACTTGCATTCATCTTCAACATGGGAGAGACACAAATAGGTTATGTAAATATCAAAAAAGTAAAGCTTTTGCGAAAAGAAATAGTGATAAATCAAATAGACAAGATATAGCCACTCTTTTAGGATGGTAGGATGGTATGTGATAATTTTGTGTTTTCTTAATTGTAAAAGCCAGTATGTTTGTGACATTAAAAAAGCACAGGCCTTTTGCAGGTAGGTGGGTGTTCACTGTAAAATGATAACCTTTAGCTTTCTGCTAAACATTTTCATGGTGTATTTGGTCAGAACCCCTGGTACCAATTTTCATGTTTTCTGGATTTTTCTGGCTCTGAGGCTAATTGCCTTGGAGGTCCTAATGGGTCTCTGACATGAGCTATGAAAATCATATTACACTTGTATCTCTTAAAACCTTGATCCAAGACGAGGCAGTCTGTGCCAATTTTCCTATTGAACATATGGCATGGTTTTTATGAAGGAAGAGAAAAGAACATAGCTGTTCTCCTGGAAGATATTTTCAGTGGATCCAGTGTTAGGGTGTCAGGCTTATTTCAAAAAGTAGCCTTCATTTGTGCCTTCATGCAGACTTTGGGTTCTACATTCATCTAAGTTCTAGTGCTAGATTGGCAAATATTTGCCTAAAAATCCAGTTAGAAAATATTTGAGACTTTGCAGCCTGAGAGACCAAACTGTATTTCGTTATTTATGTATTCCTATAAAATGTAATCATCTGAAATGTAGAAGTCATTCTTAGATGGTGAAATAGACTATGACAACAAAAGCCAGCCAGCTGGATAGGTTTGTTCTCCTTGCCAAAGATGGCTGTCCCTGCACCGAGAGGAATATGCTTGCTAAACTGTGAAGGTCAAATGAACCTCGTAGGCATCCTCTTAAAAGCACAGCTATGAATACGGGAGGTTTGGGAGAGGCCTGATACCTACAGTCTTCAGAAGCTCCCAGGGGAGCTTTGCTATTGGTTTGTTATTGGTCCCTGGACCATATTTTGGATGGAAAGCATCTTATAGGAAGCTAGACTTTCTTTTCTTTGTCTGGTAGCAGTGCGGCCCTGCACCGTGTCGCGTTCATAGCAGACTAATACTTAGAAGAGAAACAAAATAGAAGAGAAAGTCAATGTGAAGAATTTTAGCTTAAAAAATAACTAGACATAAGACTCTGAAAATTTTTAAATACCTACGGAAGAGGATGGAAATACTTGAGGCTCTTAAAAAAACTCATGGTTGACATAGTCATATCCATAGTAGATGAGAAAAATAATGAATTAATGATTTCTAGGAAATCGGGCTGGTCACCACTCCAGAAGGGGCACATTTTGCTTCTTAGCTTCATCTGTTACTTCCATAAGCAGTGACGTGATGGTCCACAGGTCTCACCATTGGAGTTTTTTAAAAGCAGAAAACATTGTAATTACACAGGTGGGTTCAGATTTTGCACACCGAGTAGAAGGTGTTGGAAGGAAAATTAAAAATTCTTCAGCATCAGAAGATCCACAGTCAGAGTTAACAACCAGACAATTAACAAGTTGACAAAAAAAAAGTGTGAATCACACACAGATGTTATTTTCCAGACACACTGCTTACAAAAGTAATTGCTCACAAATTTTAAGGTTTACATCAGGTGTCACAGGATTTCACATTTAAGAGATGGGGAAGGACTGGGCTCAAATATGCAGAATATCCAAGGAATGCGTGCGTAACGACCTGGAATAGAAGCTACTGGGGTTTGAACACTTGCCAAAAAGAAGGTCTTTTATTTTATGTGGTCTGTAAGTTGGAGAGGGGGCAGCAACAGAAAATCTTTTACTCTTCAATCTGTAAATTTGCAAGGTGAGAACTGTGGTCCTCGCTCATGCCCTGAGGGCTCAGCCTTCTTGCTGGACAGCAGGGACAGAGCACCTGGTGAAATGGCCCTGGATATTTCTTTAAGCATTTTCTTTGCATTTACATTAACTTCAGGGAAAGTATTAGAAAAGCAGAGGAATTCTAAATAAATATACACAGATGAGTCAACAGGTAATGTGAAATGAAAAGAAAAAACAGATTGAGTAAGAAGGGAAGACCTGAAATCCAAACCTGTTCAGATGGATGAGCAGAAAATAAAAATCAGGTCTATTCAGGAGTCTGTTAAGAAGTGACCCTCAGCTCATTTTGGTTGGAAGAAAACCTTTATGATTTTGTGAACTACATCTTCTCTGTTTTGGATTTACCTCCAAACTTAGAACCAGGAAGCTTTGGTCAAGATTCATGCTCAGCCCGGGCAACCTAGCAATTCATCAAGACCCTGTCTCAAAATCAAATTAAAGGAAGGACCGGGGACTCAGCCCTTGCTTCAACCCTCAGTACTGCACAAAACAAACAAAAAAACAAGGGAGATTTCCCCTAATTTTCTAGGCTGAATCACCCACCCATTGCAGTTCCTTGTCCTGTGGCTTTTGCTCTCAGATATTTTCTTGTTCATTCATTTGCTTCTCTTCTATATTTTTCCACCATAAAAGTTCACATAAAACTGGGACCTGGTCCTGGTAGCTATGCAGTCTCAGGACCCATGGCAGTCCCAAGACACAGCGAGGCCTTGGCATTTATTGAATGACTAAATTAACTGTCTAAAAACATACCGTCCATCACTCGGTCTGCAGCCAACCCGAGAACAGTTTCCTAAGGAGACTGAAAATTACAAAGGTAGCAGGCATAGATTCCAGCCCCAGAAGATTTCCAGGCTTGGTGTTTCTTTAATTTCATGTAAATTTCTCTAAGTAAATATTCCTTAAAAGTGAATAAAATTTTATTTCGCTTTAACAAGAGAATATAAAAGTTAAAAAGGTCACTGTAGTAATAGACTAATCTCAATTACCAGGGCAGCCTCTGAAACCCTCACTCCCACCTAATCTCATTCGGCACATACGCAGCCCACCGTGTGATTTCCAACACAGCTAAATGAAATTATAAAGCAGTGTTAAATTTATTAATCATTTAATTAGCTAAATGTTCCTGCAAGTACTCGAGAGATGAATGGCATGTCATTTTCTAATGCAATTTGCCTCTCAGGCAGCCAGGGTCAGAGAGGGAAGCTCCTGGCATCTCAAATGAGCTTTTTATATCGCACCTTCTATTAAGAGACGGCCGTGATACCAGCATGGCATTTGAGACTTGTACACAGCACCAAGACATGTGAGTGTTGGGCTAAAATAAAGCTCCCTTCTTCACCTGGGTTATGGGGAAGGTGCACAGGGTAGCTGATGAGTCTCCCGGAGATTACCTCTCCCCGTGTCTCCTTGCAGGGCGAATCTTTTCATATTTAACAAACCACTGAGCAGAGGCGAGCAAAAGATAGCAGCCAGTATTAAACGCATGCTCAATCTAGTTTTATTTCTTTAAATTTACTCAGTCGAGAAAAATTTGTGGAGTGCGAATTCTCCTCATGCTAGGTGACTCTTTAATCCTTCTGGTTGAATCAGGATTTATTTCTTTCTCCCAGCCTTTGCTGTCATCTCAGTGTGGACGCCACACTTGCTCTTGGAAGAAGGGACTTCTGCACCGAGGGATGGCCTGACTCCCAGCCCAAGCCACACGATGGGAGCTCTGGGATTTGGGACTGGCTTCGCCCATAATTATTTCTGACTGCACAACCCATGACTAGTGGCTGCTGCCAGGTGCTTTGTGAATCTGTTCCCGTTTGCAAAGAGAAGGCTGGCATCAAGCTCATTGTCTAAATCCACTAGGTAAAGAGGTGTGTGTGGAGGGGTGTGGGAGCATGAGGCAGTGACATCCAAACGAACACTAGTCCAGGTGCTTGGGATGGAAGCTGTCTGGTATAAGAACTTCAAGGAGAGGAGTGTTTTGATCCGTGGATGTCCCTGGCTTACAGAAACACCGAGCAGAGCCAAACTCCCTTCAGAGTTGAGGAAGGGAGGCTCCATGGAACTCGGCGGATTCAGCCCTGCATGTGATTCAAGCTCTGATGTCCCCTCTGTGTGTCCCCACCATCAGCTCCTGTCCCCAGAAGAGTCACAGACACCCCGGACTGTTGGTTCCATCGTGTGTAAAACAGGCCATTCAATACAAACACTCAATACTAATGTGGCCAGGAGCTAATCATAAGATTGCTGGAGGAGTCAATGAAACGCTGTAGTTGCAGGTGTTACGGCTATTGATAAGTGATACAAAGGTGTGGAAGTATTTCATTCTGCAGTTTGTTCTTTGCTTTGTTTTCATTCTCTTTTCCAATTTCTATTTTTACTCGGACATTTTTGTAGCACATAATGAGTACATTTCTCAGGGGGAGATGGTGCAGGAACATGATGTGTATTAATTTTTTTTAATACCCTTCTTCTCTTCTCCTTCCCCATCCTGTCTCTCTGTCTCTTGGTCCCTTCTGCAAAAGATCTCCTTTTTTCCTGTTATATTTTATTTTGCCCTGCATTTATATTTTGGGTTTCTCGTGTAAGAGATATATTTAACTTTCTCTTTCTGCTTTATTTTACTTAACATAATGGTCTCAAGGTGCATCCATTTTACTACAAACAACTCAAGTTTATCCTTTCTTTGGCGTGGTAGTGTTCCACTGTGTGTAAACACCACGTTTTCATTATCTACTCATCGCTGATGTACCTGTAGGCTGCTTCCAAGACTTACTGCAGACCTATAGCTCAAACATGGCATGCCAGTCCCTTCTTATTACCCTGAGCAATTATTTAGGTGAGCCTCTGTTTACTTAGTGATGGAATAGAAACAGTAGTGTAGAGGAAGAGCTATGTGTGTGTGTATCTCTTTGTATGTGTCCGTCTAGATAGTATGCATACATATCTCTGCATAGATACATACATATAGGTACATCTGTGTGCATGTGTATATATGCATACATGCAATGTGTGTGTGTTTGTGTGTGTGTGTGTGTGTGTAACTTAGCACACTTCCTGGCACCTAGTCTGGCTCTTTGTTGGTAGCTACTACGCTGCAATTCCCATTACTGTGACTATGTCAGCATCTCAGGGAAAGACCACTTCTCCCCTCAGAAGCCCCCTGTGTTGTTTATCAAGGAGCTCATTAGACATTTTTCCACGTGTTGGTGGGTCATGGCGATTCTGGTCTCCCTTTCCGGCAAACAGAGAAGAGGGGTACTGATGTCCTTGGTATGAAGGTGGTCTGCGGCCCAGTATTTAAGAGCACCAATTTGGGGCCAACCAAAGCTGGCCTCTAATCCACCCTCTGCCCTTAATGAGCTAAATGATCTTGAAGTAGTTACTGACCTTTTGAAGCCTCAGTTTCTTTATCTCTGAGATGGAGGTCATTAGAAGTGTCTCTCACCCACTTAAGTTTATTGTAAGGATTAAACAAAAAACCCATATCATAAGCTTGGCATATAAAATGAACACCCCCGTGAACGCTGACAGAAGGGGCTGGAGGAGGCTGATGGCAGCGAGGTGGAGAGAGAGAGAGGAGAGGGGAGAAAGGGGAGAAGGGGGAGAGAGGGAGAGAGAGAGAAACGTTTCTCAAAAGTTGTGTCTAGCTTTGTCACTCTGACAGCCATCTCTTTGCAAGGGAAACACAAGGCCTTAGCATACTTACTTTTCCTAAAGCCATTGCTATCCCTTAACTACTAGGCAGGCAGTAGTGACCAACGTGGGCCCATGGTGGCCTCAGCTACCCCTGGTCCTCGAGAAATAGTCATTGCCGTAGGGACACAGCCCTAGAACGGCCAGGCCTAGGAGGAGCAGCCAACTCGCTCCTGGGCCGCAACACCCATGTCCACCCTTGAACACACCGGGGGCGCTGAACACGTCCTCAGCTATCAGGAGTCCTCAGTAGGGCTCAGGAATCCAGTCCAAGGACAGCCTGCAAATCTGCTGGGTTCCAGGATGTGCTGGGAGCTGGCAAGGGGCCTCCATGCGTCTGGAGATCCTTCCCCAACCATCTGCAAATCGAGTGTCCCCAGAGAGCTGCAGAGAAGTGAAACTGTCTCTTCCTGCCTCCTGTCTCTCTGTCATCCATCTCTACTGTCCTCGCCCAAGGCTCTGGGAAGAGAATGCTGTTCCCAGAAAAAGTACTTAGGAACAGTTATGGTTGTGACTTACAGTTTAGAAAAGACACTTCCTACCATCCCATGCAAATATTCTTTCAGGAATATATGCAAACACTGGCCCAGGATGAGGCGTCTCTCCAAATCCAGTATCTGTGAACACCAGGTCCAGCCTGTGTGCCTGAGACATGATACCGTGTAATTTACTTGGAGCTGTTGTATGTCCCAGTGAGATGCTGTGCATGCAAACATGAGAGTGAGATGCAGCAGGGAGAGGAAGGGAGGGAAGAGAGTGAGCAGAAGAGCCAGTGAGAAAGCGAGCACAGAAAGAATAGAAGAAACAAGTGTAGCAACGGAGTGGAGCCATAGCCAAGCCCAGAACTGCCCCAGTGCTTGGCCCTGCATGGGGCTGGGTGGTCCTGAGTAAGACCATGAGCTCTCAGAGCCTCAGTTTCCTCATTTGTCAAAATGGGAATAGTCATTAATGCACCTGATTGCTAGAGTCACTTTGAGCGCAGCCAGTGCTACCGAGACAGAGAAGTTTGGAAAAATGTCTTGTACACAAGCACGGATCGATACTATCCATCATGCTGCTAAAGACGGGACGAGTAGGACAGGGGCCAGACGGCAAGGGGAATGACAGGGTAAAGCAACAGAATGCAGAGTGGGAGAAGAAAGGATGGGGAAAGAGAAAAGCCATGAAGAGAGGAAGGAGACGGAGCAGGTACACAAAGGGTTCTGCTGTCGCTGCCCAGAGGGACACCCTCTAGGTCCTCCGGAGGAGGCGTGGTCTCCACATGAAGAGTGAGCCGCAGCCCCTAAGCCTGGGCTTCAGACAGGCATACAGAAGGCAGGCAACAGACCGACCCCACATACTGTTTCCATAGAAAAGCTTTTCCTCCATACAACTTTACGGCCCAGAAACCAGACTACAAAAACTACAGGACTGTTTTTCTTTTCATTTTATAGAGAGATATCAATCAATACTTTTATGTCTCTTTCAGGAGTTTGGGGGCCATAGCCATCCAGGAAAATCAGGGTCTTGGCACCTCCCACCTCCACCTTACCCCAGAGTATTTGCTTCGTTTTGTTTTCTTACATCATGTTAAATATTTCTGTCTGCCCATTCAAAACAGGGAGAGGGACACGCGATCACTTTGGGACTGCCACTTCCACACCGCCGGGATTTTATCATAAGAAGCCCCCGCCCCAGGCTGCCCTTGGGCCCGCCTCTCTGACTTTGAGGTCCTCATTATTGTGGTTTAAATGAAGGATGTTCATTCAGGCGGGGATGGGGGAGGCCACCCGGCCCTGGAGCTGTTATCAGGGTCTCCTATCAGGCCAAGTGACAGGCGAGAAAGCAGAGCTCAGGCTGGAGACCTCTGGCTGACACCAAAGGTGACTCCCCTCACTCTCACCTTGAAAGGAAAGTTCCCACTTTATTAAAATGAATTTCGAAGGGGCCACTCTGACAGCTGCATAATTAAATATCGGAGTGTCAGCGATAATTTATTCTCCTCGCATGTAGTGGTCAGATCCCTTTCACTGGAGGGTCAGCAGGCACAGTGACAGAGGCAAGGAGACGGGGGATTCTGGCTCCTTGTCATTTACTGAAGACTCGTGAAGCACACATAGAGCGCACACACGCGCACAAGTGCAGACGTTCACACAGCCTGGGGTGTGTATGGAGTCTCTGCTCTTACCCACCCAGTACAGCTCTGTAGTGCAAAGACGAGCTCGCGTGCCTTCGCAACAGGAAACAGCACGTAGCTCTGTGTACAGACTTCCAGTCTGTATCCCCGCATTTCTCTGAGCTCTAGCTGCTTCTGAGCCGTCAGACCTGGCAGGCTCTGAGATCTCTTCCCAGGGAGAAGGTGAAGGTTGACTTCATGCTCACACAGCACATGTGCCTCACTGACAGCAACTTGCCCGTTTAAAGCAGACGTAGTGTAAACATGGCCTTTGGAGCCCGATACTGGGTCTTGCCTTATGATTAACACAGCGAAATTTCCCACCGCAGCTTGTTGCCTGTTGCTTCTTAGATGTCTATAAACAATACGGAAACCAGAGGCAGGGTGAATTCAGCATAGACCTTCTCGGGATGTTTCTGCTTTGCTTATGTTGGTGTTTTGCTCGGTTTTGTTTTGGCTGGGGAGCAGTTGCATTATTTTCGCTCTTTGGTCGTTCGCAGGCAGTGAGTTAATGTTTGCGGGGGGCGCACTGTGCGGAAGGTTCTGGCCGCAGGATGTCTGCTCAGGGGACCCACTCCGGAGCCCAGTCCATCATTTCTTATTTGACCCTGTCCTATTTACTGTGTCAGGGCGAAAGCGCAGGCCAAGCTCCGCTAGTTCGTGTATTACTCTGTCGAGGCAGGCTTGGCTACGCCGAGTCGGGCTGAACAAATTACATCCCTCACGCCGTCGCCGAACCGGGAGCAGGGATATAACTCAGTCTAAGCACCGGTCCCCCTTCTATTACCTTCATAACCAAGGTCGTGCTAATCAACTCAATTACCAGCCCTCTCGGACATCTTCATAATGTTTTCTGCTAGTTGCTCTCCTGTGAAAATCTCTGGGTCTAAGCAAATTAATGCCATTTTTATAACTACCTGCGTTTCAGGTACAGTGATCTCCTTGGTAAAGACTGGGTCCCCCCGCAGCAGCATCACCTGAGCTTTTCCTGCCGGCGGTGTCCAGTCAAGCCACGGAATTTCGGCAGTCCCACCCTGAGTTTTTCGATGGTGTAAGCAAATCACCTTACGTGTAGGAAAACAGGAAATTACCAAGAAATCAACTTTATTCTCTTCCAGAAGCAGAGCATTGGGTCCCCTCCCTCTGGGTATGCTGGAAACTCCCAGCCAGGGCTCTTGCAGGTCTGGATTCTGGGACGAGGAGGAGGGAATCACATCATTTCCCTCAGCGACTATGTTTTAAATCCTTATTAGTTTGCGGATTTGTTCCCCTTTGTCTCCCCTTCATCGCGTGGCAATTGCAAGTCCTCCCTCCTTTGTTTTAGAGCCACTTTGTGCATTCATTTCTTATTCTGTTTTTCATGGAGAGTTCAGACTCAGAGGGGGAGACTATGGATATAGTTCGCATTTTCAAAATTTCCTAATAGCACAATTTCTGGGAATCTAGCACCTCACAGATGTCAGATGGATTTGATTCCTGAGTTGTACTCATTAAATAAATCCAAGTTTAGAAAGCAAACTACCCATTTTCTCCATTGCAGTGAGCTAACCAAGGCCTGAGATGGTGGCTGTCTTTAGTATCTCTCAACTGCCACCTCCCACGTTTGCTCACATCATTAATTAAAATCTCCATGACGCTGTGCCCACATCCTTTAGTAGACCCTACATAAAGACCAACAGGATGAATAAATTACTTCTCTCTATATAAATTCTTCAATGGTCTTACTTATTTGCTCAAAAGAGATACTGAGCTGAGTTCAGAAGACACAATATATTTCAACTTCATTGAAAGATTTGATTGCATTTTTTTTTTTTGAAAAAAAGGAAGCAGTGAAGCCACTCTGACAAGATCCCCACAGTTCCAATTCTGAGTGGTGTGTGTGACCCTCTTGTGATACTGGCCCCCACCATGGAGGCAGCTAGTGAGGGCCTCCTGAGGCACAGGTCACCCATTCCTCCCATGGCAGCTTTGCTTCTGTTGTCTTGTGAAATGTTTCCTGGACTCTGCATATAATCGTTCTGCCACCTTAAAGACGGGAAACTGAACTTGTCCGAGTTCACACAAGTCCAGTGAGGCAGAAATAAATAATAATGACTCTAAAACTTCTGAATCAGCTGGGAGCCATGGTACACACCTGTAATCCCAGCACTGGGAGCCGGAGACAGGAGGATCATAAGTTCTAGTTCCACCTGAGCAACTTAGTAAGACGCTGTCTCGAAAGAATAACTCAAAGAAAAGTAGTTGGAGATCTGCTATAGATTCAATACCAGTAACACACACACATACACATGTGTGCACCTTGTTTTCCTCTCACTTTTTCTATGAAGGCTTTTTTAATTGAGTAAACTATAACATACAAGTAATTATGTTAAGGTATTCAGTTCAGTTACATTTAGTGAATTCACAAGCTGTACACCACCACCTCTTTCAGGTTTCAAAACTTTTTCATCACTTCAGAAAAGTACCCATCATACTTACCTAGCAGGGGAGATACCATGATCATAGAAAAGCACCCATATCCATTAAATAATCACTCCTCAGTCTCTTCTCCCAACTTAGTGTTTTTGGTCTCCATTGATTTGCATACTCTAGGAATGACACATAAAAGGGAGTATGCAATACATGACTGTGTCTAGTTTCGTTTACTTGGTATAATGTTTTCAAGGCTTTTCTGAGTAATATATGTGAGTACTTCATTCCCTTTTGGTGTTGAATAGTATTCTGTTGCATGGTACCATATTTGTTTTTCTGTTTGCCCATTGATGGACAATGAATTGTTTCTACTTTTGGCTTTATAAATAATGTTGTTATAAACATTTGTGGACAAGTTTGTGTGTGGACTTATGCTTCCCTTTCTCTTTGATATTTATCTATATCTATACCTGTACTTGTATCCCTATCATCTCTCTCCCCCTATTCACAGAAATGGAATCACATATTAACTCTGAATTTAACTTTTTAAGGAATCGCCAAACCCTTTTCCACAGTGGCTGTACCACCTTGTATAAAATCCTGTTCTTAATCCTTGTCTGTATTGTGCAAGATGCCAGACTTTTCCTTAAGGTCATTTCTGCAGAAAGAGTTAAGGAGTCTTCTCAGATAACTATAATCAACCCCCAGGGACTCTGCATGTTTGTGTGCAACTGAAATAGCCAGTGGGCATCTCATACCCATTATTTTGGTCCCTCCCGCCTGTGCCCACCCCATCCAAGCTCTGGATCACCCAGAAGTGAGGGATGGGTGCTCTAGAAAAGTGGGGAGCGGCAAGAAGTGACAATTATGCCTCTACAGATATGCTCCCCTCAGCCCCCTCCAGACACTCACCTCATTCTTGCAGCACCCCCTCAGGGAAGGGGAGGGAGCTGGGGTAGCTTGGCTGATAACCCCAGCTTCTCTGTGTCTCAACTGAGCATAGAATTTTATCTCCCTATTCCACCATCAACTGTGGCCTCAAATTCCTTCACATCTTGGAATATTAAAAACTTCATGGATGTGAGAAATCCCTTTAAGAAGTGAAAATTTCTCTTTCATTATATAAACTATCCAACTCTGAAAGCTGGCCTACTGTACAAACCCTGGCCCCAGAGCTTCTTAATCTTTGAACTCCTATAGAGAGAAAGAGATGGAGGATATATTAAGTAGAAGTTCATACGGGCAAGGCATGTCCTAGTGATTTTATAAACAAGATCCTGTTTACCCTCTACCTTGCAATTCTTCAGAGTCAAGACTCCCATGGTGGGCATGTGGAAACTAAGACTCAGTCAGTAAAACGTGTATGAAGTCTCCCACTTGGAAGCTGGGGATGGGTTTCCTTGTGTCTGTAGTCTCTGGCTTGTTTCCAGCACATCAAATGTCTTGAGACTTGCTCTGTGTCACAGACCACAATTCAGATCATAAGACCAAGCTCTGGCATCTCATCACTGCACAAATTGCCACGACTGGACCTGGGATGGTGCCTTGCCAGCCTCCATCTGGAAGAGGGGTGCAGTACCTGCCTGCAGCTACAGAGGGCCTCACTGAGCACCACACTTGCCACAAGCCTCCTTTGCATTTCCTTTCCTCTGCTCCCTGCTGTCCTTTGGAGGTTCCAGAGGAGCTCCACAGCCCAGGATTGGATGGGGATGAGGAATCCTGAATGTAACCTTCCTACTTCCTACAAATAGCCAATGCCAGAACCAGACTGCACCAGCCCTAACCAACAACTACCTAGAAAGCACACCTCACTCTGGGAGGTTGAGGCAGGAGGATAGCAAGTTCAGGCCCAGCCTGGACAACTTAGTGACTTGGTGAGACCCTATCTCAAAATTTAAAAGTGGGGTGGGCTAAGGATTGTAGCGGAGGGCATAGAACATTGGTTTAACCTCGAGTACTGAAAAAATAGATGATAGATAGATAGATAGATAGATAGATAGATAGATAGATAGATAGGAGACCCAGAGCAGTTAGAGTGGGTGACAGAGCAGGTGGATAGGCAGCCTGGCTAGGAGACCCAGGTCTGGGAAGGAGGCCTGGCCGGGAGCCACCTTGGGCATGGACTCCCTGTCATCCTGAGAACTTCCCTTTTCTTCTCTGACCCTTTTCCTGAACTCAGACCTAGAAATAAAGATGGGAAAGAGCATCACTATGTCCCAGGCACTGTAGCTCAGCAGAAGCAGCCCTGTGGACCAACATTCTGGCGCTCATTTGGGGGAACACGGTGATTCTAAGGACATACCCACCACCATTGTAAACAAAGATATTATAAGTCTGAACCAGCTCGGGACTTCCCAGGTGTTCCACTTTTTCTGGAATGGTTGAAATGGAGTTTCCAAAACCCAGTCTAACCATGATCACCCAGAAACAATGGATCCTTGAGAATGCCCTGTGACTCTATAGCATGCCTCCCTTTGCCAATATCGTGTGGGTGGGCACTTAGCCTCAGTTCTGATGATATTACCATCATCTCCATTTAGATTTGAAGAAATAAGGGATCGGAGAGATCACGTGACTTGTCCAAGGTCTTCCAGCTAGTATGTGAAAATCATGGAATCTGACCGAGGTTTGATCCCAGTGGATCTCTCCTCCCTTTCTCCTACTACTTGCTCTAAAAGAAGTGTCTTCAAACTGATACGACCACTTAATTTTATCTTAGAATAAAAATGGTACCAGTCTTATTAGCCAAGGAGTTTCACTCATTCTCTACCTAAATAATGTCAGATTAAGAAAATTCAATCTTAGCATGAATCATTTCCCTAGAAGCAAATGATTGCCTGATTCCTTTGTAGAAGATAAAACATTTTTATTTAAAAAAAAGAACTCACTTTTCACAATCAAAGATTACTTCTTCTTTTACAGTAAATGCCCTCTTTAAGATTTTGCAAGCTCATTTTGTGATTTTTTTTCCCCTTTCAGCATCTTTCCAAATTTAGAAGTTAAATTTATAAGGCTGTAATTTGCAAGGTCATCCCTTTTTTAAAAAGAAATGTAAGTAGGAGATGAGGCCTTTCCAGGTTTGAGGGTGATAGCTCATAATTTTTAATTGATTTGGGCCAAGTTTTTACAGATTCCTGTGGGTCTATGATTATTAGTGTCCTGCCTGCAAATTTTAAATGCATTGACTTATCGCAGTATCCCCCCCACACGTCCACACATACATACACACATTCTCCAATTAGAGAACAATGTGAGATGTTAAGAAATGTTTCCAAGAATAGACTGATTAGCCAGCCTGGAGGAATCATCTTGAAGGGGAGATGGACTATGTTCAATTCAGCCGTGATTATTGTCTGTCCCAGTACTAGGCACATAGAGTAAAGTGGATGGAGTGCATAAAGTAGTTTCTTTCAAGGTCACAGACCTAAGTTAGAAGACAAGTGTGCCAGTAGGTAATTTCAACACTGAGTGTGCACCTGGGAAAGCACACACAAAGTTCAGGGTATGTTCAGAGAGAGGGATTAAGTCTCTAAGGAAGTATTTCCATAATGGCCCTCAATTATAGGACGCATCTAATAATATGATTATATACTTCCTTAATAGTACAGTATAGCACTCTCGTTATTATTTATTCCCCCACACTGAGCAAGTATAATTGTTACCTGCATCCTTTCATTATTAGTTGTCTCTGTTACTAACAAAAACAGTGGGTTGATGATGGTTAATAAGAAAAGTTCTTCTATGATTTTCCACATCATTTTTCTACCCAGAATTAATTTTTTTAAATTTTGGGTGTGGCCTGTGTTTTCCCAAATCCTCTACCTAGACGATGTCAGTGGTGCCATGAGGTGTCCACGGTGGGTGCTCCTTCTCATGGGCTTTCGGAAGCTCTCCGAGAACAACGTGGTGTTGACTGTGCCACCCTAGGGAGATGCGTTCTTCACTGCTTAGTGCCACATTGCTTTTCATCAGCCAGTCAGGGGGAGAGTGTTTCTCCCCTTCTCCATTCACATCGAAAGCATTCTGCTGTGGAAACCAGTAAGTTTGTTATCTCACTTTTTAGTTTTGTTTTGTATCATACTCTGATGTCCTGACAGCAGCAGAAGCAATCTTTGGATTCCTTTTTTTTTTTTAATGACTGGAACAAATTCGATCACAGAAGCTTTTAACATCTGAAATCCCAGGAAGCTAATTAGTGTATCCTTTTAAGATGGCTTCCTGCATTCTGATATACACATAGGCTTGGATTTCAAGTGCGTTGGCATTGTGCCACGAGTCAGGCAGGTCATCCCCGACTCTCAGGAACTCGGAGCTCTGGCGGGAGCCTAGTAGGGAGGGCCAGCCCCGACCCTCCCCTGCGCAGCGCATGATGGGGCTCTGTCACCACCTGGCAGGTGCAGGCCAGGAGCTGCCTCCGGGGCCTAGCTGAGCACTCCACGACATCTCTCATTGCTCTAACGATGTCCTTATTTCCCTCTTTCCCCACTTGACATTGAGCCCTCAGGGAGCAGGAACTGCTGCGTTCCACTGGAGCTCTGCCTGGTACTGGGCCAGAGCAGGGGTGTCTTTGCCACACCAGCTGGAGTGTAGAGCGCAGGGGACTCAGACCACATCCATGACTCGTGACTTTGGCTGCCGCCACCTTAACCTGAATCTGAGCTACTTCAGCCCTTATTTCTGCCCTGGGCTGCCAACTCACTAAGGGCAGGACCCACCCGTCTTCATCCTGATCTCTGTCTCCCTCCGGTCCCAGTGCCTGGCTGGGAGCCACGCCGATGCTGCTGTCTGAGTCCCTGTGCCTGAAGCCCAGCTGTCTGTACCCGGGTGCAGCTATGGGATTCTTCAGAATGTGTCTTTGCCTTTCTGGGATGGGGCCGTGTGTCCCAGTCCCAAAGACAGGTTGTGAGAGGCTGTTTCTCACGTGTGTGTGTGTGTGTGTGTGTGTGTGTGTGTGTGTGTGTAATAGTCATGGAAATATAAAATTGTAACTCAGACGCTTTGTTAAATCCATCCCGTTACATTGAAAAGACATCCAGGTTTTTCCCCAGAAAAAAGTCTTTTCTGGCATAAAAGCCATTGTTAATCACATTTGAGACACACTTGTGCCCGTGTCCCCCAGCCTGTGTCCATATGTGCCTGCATCGCTAGGAAGGGAATCCTATGGGCACCTGCCATCTGCTTCCCTCCTGGACCTCCGAGGGCCATGCGAGTGGCAAATCCAGATGCGCCGTCTACAGGAAGCATACATGTGCTTGGCACAGTTAGGGTATGGTGGAGTCACCTGAGGTGGAGATGTTTGATAGTCAGGAGACCCACATGGTCTCTCCTGCCCACCCTCCTGCAGGACCCAGAGGAGTTAAGAGGAAGAGGTTAGAGGGGAAGCTCAGTTCAGCAGGAGTTGAGCCCATAAATCATGGCAGGCCTTCTTAATGCAGTATTAGGCAGCCACAAAAATAAAATGACAATTGGAAAAAAAATACTCATAATAAAAGTTTAATGGCATAGGTGAAGTTCAACTGGAATGTATCGCCTGACAAGAAATATATTAAAATAAAGATGAGTGAGGAGAGAAGATGGTAGATGAGATTTGTGTGTGGGCTTGAATCCTCCTGCAATCCTCCTGCATCACCCTGTCAGAGTGCAGGAATTACAAGCCCAAGCCCCAGGACAAGCCCCCCCCACCAGCCACTTTTCAAAGTGTTAAATAAAGGTAGTCCATTGCTCTTAGAGTTGGTTTAACGTGCCCCACCAGAAAAGTCTTGTAGCAACTTGTGAACTGAAGGAGTACCACATTTTCAAGAGATGCCACTGTTAGTCCTGCTCACCTGTAGCCAGGATGTCTATTTGAACTTGGTCTTGTGAGGTCTCAGATCCCAAACCTTCAGAGAGGGAAAGGTTGTGAGGGGCAACACTCTCACAGGTCTCCTAGTGCTCAGGTACAAGTAAACGTTCTTCTGTGTGTGCTCGGTTTTAGTTGCCTCTGGTTGTCAACGCTATGTAACTTTCTCTGTTGCCTGAGCTGTCAGGCAGAAGCTAAAATATTGTTTTTCCCCCTGCGTACAATAATTATTGTCTGAGCCCGGCAAATCCTTCAGGATGACGACTACTACTTTCAGCCACAACACCGAGGTGGAAGGAGGCATGGTTGTGCTCTTTTGAAGAATTAGTGAACATTGCTGGATCCACTGTAGAATAGAAGGTAAGAAGTCATCTATTTAGTAACTTTAGCAGAAAAAAAATAGCACTAATGAAGAAGAACAAAAAGAGGAGAATGAGTCAAGTAGCTTCCACTTAGGGAGCCTTTAGTTGGTGCCATTTCACATATATGCTTCTCGTTTTGCATAATTCATTCAGTTGAGTATTAGCAGTAGCCCCCAAGAGCTGTGTGCCTAGCTGGATTTCCTCATACTGATGTGCAGGACTTTCCTTCCTCAGTGTACTGCTTCCTGTTAACTTCTCCTCTTCCTGTCCGTCTGCCTGTCCCTGACACTGCCTACAGGTCAGCCTGCTTTCCCTTCTTTGATGTTGAGGGTTTAGAACACCCTACTGATCCCAAAACATAGTCCCACAAAGTCAGCTCTGGCTTAATGGCTCTGATATTAATATGCCTCACTCTAGTGGCTCAAATAAAAGCAAGATGTTTCATATTCACTGAAGTGCTTCTCAATGATTAGCTGTCACTGATCAGCTTGCGATTCGCTTTTGTGGAATATGACAAAACCTTCCCTCCTCAGCAGCCTAAAGACAGATGTTTTCACTTACAACGTGGGGTTTAAGAGTCCTGTGTGTGTGAGTTTTAAGTGTGTTTGGGGTGGGCTTTTTCTGTTTCCATGTGGCCACCAGGTCAGCCACAAAGCTGTGGTTCTGGTCAGGTTGACTCCCTTCAGCATGAATCATGTGACCACCTGCCTCTCTTATGTGCTCTGACAGACAACTCTCTTGCCCTTGATTTGATCTTCTTTTCTGAGGGGAAGTGGAGACCCCAAATCTCAGGGTTATGACCATCCTTGGACTGCATCTGCACTGCTGTGGCCCCCAGGTGGTAAGGATGTGCTCCAAATTGGATCAGAGACAACTTTAGACATAACTAATGTGTCTTAATGTATGTGGACCAACTCCCTTCCATGAATGTAATCATTAGGTACTGTAAACATGTACAAGAAACACTTTAAAAATTAAAAATATTGAAGAAAAGACAGCTTCAGAAGCACGTACTTGTGCTGGTCATGTTTCCTAGCACTGGTATTTAACCAAAAAGATTCTTCCGTAGTTAGCGTGTGAGTCCCCCATGTCCTTGTGAGCCCTTGCCTTGTTGGGTCCTGGTGTAGCCCTTTCCATTCATCCCATCCTCCCACACATCCTGCTCCCCACTCCACTAATTACTCACTGTTCTGCTAAGTGGCCACATCGTTTCACATCTCTGAGCCTTTGGCTGTTCTGTAACCTCTACCTGAGTTCCTTTCCTGCCACCTCCCTGGCTTGTCACACCTTTGAGTGGAGCTGAAATGTCACCTTCTCTGTGGAACTGTCACAGGACTCCTAGGACAGTTACAGGGTTTCCCTGTGTTTCCCTAACCCTAAGTTGGAGCCCTAGTACATTCTCAAAACAACCTCTGGAGTGGCTTGCTTGCACATCTGTGTTGTGACTGTATTAGGCTAGACTGAGCTGCAGTAACAAACAGCCTCACAGTGAAGCTGTACAGTCATGTCTCGGTTCACAAACCCAATTTGTTTTATGATTTTGGGGAAGATGACCTCATTTGTGTTGGTGTGGGGAAGACAGCCATGGTTGTGTTTGTCACACGATGTGGAGTTTGTGAACGGAAGCAAAATTTTGTCAAATGCTTTTGTTTGAGGACTATATTGTTTGCATACAGAAGCATTCGTGAATCAGGGTACTAGTGTATTTGTTACACACAAAGCAGCGTATTTGGGTATTTCTGTTCAGAGGCAGCCATGTGCCACAATGTGATCCCGGGGCTCAGGCTGTGATCATCTGGTGGCTTCATTCTCAGAGTTGGTGTTGGGATGCAGTGCCTGCTGTCTCCTCCAGCCCTACCCAGATTCCAGTAGTGAGCTCTGGTCCTGTGATTGCCTCTAATGGTAAGACTGGTGAATGTAATCCAGCACTTTGCCTAGCAGAAGAACAGCAGCTTTTTGTGTGGAGCCGGCAGGCTGTCACGGTGAGCTAGTTGAGGATGCAGGCTGCTCCCTCCCTCCTCACATCTCCATGCTCTGGAATAGATTGGATCCCCTAGCTGGTCCCCGATAAATGCATGTGGAATGACCGGGTAGGGGAACATTAACTTGATTTCCACTTGCCACCTTGCCATTAAACTTTGAATCAAATGACAGACCTTTTTCTTTCAGGCATTGTGTGAGGCTCTTAATTTTAAGATTGCAAACCAAAACACCGAGGGCTCTCAGAAGGCACAGTGATGTCTTCAGCTGTATTTCCTCTTAACACAGAGTCATGTAAGCAGAGCCTTGGCATTTTCCAAGGTGCAAAGAACCTCTGATAAAGAGTAATCTAGTGATTCATCTTTATGTTAAAAATATATCATCACCCATTCATTTCCCCCCTGGCATCCTCCAGACCCACTTTGGCTCCCTTCCTGTTAAAGTCATCCTTTCCCTCTCAGTGGTTTCCATTCCTCCTGCCTGAGATGGAATACAATGAATAGATGTATAATAAAATCTTTTAATTGTCTTAGCATATGTTGCTTTTATTAGGTGAGCATAATTGCATTCATGGGATCACCTACAAAGTCCTTTCGAATATAAAATTGAAATGGCTTCACACTCCATGCACAAGTCCTTCGGAGCCACCGTTTTCCCCTTCGCTGCCTCCTGTCCCCCTCTTGCTGTAAAGTTCACATTGAAGTGTGAAAAGGGAGCCATGGCGACTGACACATGGTGGATCTTATCAGCCTCCGGTGCAGTTGTGGCCGCACTGAAACTGTCATTTCTACACCATTTATTCCTCGCCTGGCCTCATTGCTTGCTTCCTTTTGGAGGAAATTCTCCCTGTTAAAGTACTGAACTTGTCATTTACTTCCCCCTTTTCCGCTCTCCCTCCACGGGCAGGTTTTGATATGCCTTTCTCCCAAAGGCAAGCCTTTTACACACTTCCTCTCACCTCTTAGGGTCAGACTCCTCTGAGCTCATTCGGGCTCGTAAAAGCAACCCAACAAAGCTTTTATGGTGTCATTACATCTCCCTTAAATCCCTGTCCTTCCAGCTCCCAATCATTTTGTTGCCTGTAATCAGTTCACCACCTCTGCTGTCTGAACACGGACGAGGTGGAGTAGGAGGTGGGGAGGGAGTCAGCCTCAGTCCCCTTTCACTGGGATCCAGGCTTCTCAGATCTGTAGGTTGTGGCTTATCCTTGGCACTTACATTTGAGCCACAGTGAGAGATCTCAGCCTCAACTATTATTCTGGAAAAGGGTTCAGCAAGCTTTTCCTGTGAAAGTAGAGATAATAAATATAGGCTTCATCAAAAATGCTCAGTTTTTGCCATTTGCCTTACCCTGTTTTGGCTGCTATAACAAAATATTATAAATTAGGCAGCTTATAAACAACAGAGATTTATTTCTTACAGTTCTGGAAACTGAGAAATCCAAGAGGAAGGAGTGACTCATTGTCTGGTGGGGATCCCTTCCTGGTTCACAGATGGCACCTTCTCACTGTGTCTTCATGGGGTGGAAGGGCTAAAAACGTTCACTGGGGCCTCTCTTATAAGGGCACTAATCCCATTCAGGAGGGCACCACCATCGTCATTTGGCCACTTTCCAAAAGCCCTACCTCCTAATATTACCATGTGGGGGCTTAGTCTTCAGGCAGTGAATTAGGAAAGACACCCACATTGAGACCCTAGCACCACTGGAGCACACAACGATCATAGAATTTATAAATGAGTAAGTATGTTTACTAATAACAATTTATGATTCACTGAAACAGGAAGTGGACAGGGTTTAGCCCATGGACTATTGATTGCTGACTCATTTTAGGTATTAAAGACTATCTTCTGAGAATTCCTAGTCTACTCATAAGTAATTCTAGCCTTCCAAACATACGGATTATGCACATCTCCTACTCCACTTGAATGGTAGAATGCTGTCACAAAAAAAAAATTTTTTTTTTTTTGGTTGGCTGGCTTTCAGTTTCCAAGCACATTTTTTTCCTCTTTACTTTTTTCTTTTGAATAAGAGAAATTTAAATATTTCTGTTTTCTATATTTTGAAATACTTCACTAAGAACACAGTTTCATGGTGCCATGTATGGGGTTTTGATTTTTGTTTTGCATCTTGAATATTGTAGTCCCTGTTTATTGTGCAGGGCCCTCTACCAAAGTGTGCATGTATCGTGTCCCCGAGAGGCACATGCAGAGATGACAAGGACAGGTCTGCAGCCTCAGACTTGCCACTTCCTTGCCAGTCCCCCCTGAGTCAGGGGGTAAAGGGGAAGTGGACACCCTGCTCAGCACCTATGTGGGGAGCGCTCAGAATTCAGACTGTCATCTAAACCTTGAAAGAAACCCAGGAGGAACACACCACAAACTGAACATCCCAAAAGTATGAAGTTAAACTCGGAAATGTACAGTAACTTGTCCCAAGGCCCTGGACCACTGTGGTGAAGACTGATTATACTGACTCACTGGGACATGTCTCCATTTTCATGTTTACACTGAAGCCAGGTACGACAGAGAACAGATAACAGTAGCAAATCACCTCTCATTGCCGGACTCACGCCTCATGTCTCCTTCCTTCACTCCCTAGCAATAGCCATTGGCCAGGGAAGGAATCCTAGCACAGTCCTAATACAATGTGTACAAAATGGTGCCCACTGCGGGTCCCAGTTTGGACCAGTGAGAAACCTCCCAATGCACAAGCCGCCATGTTTGTTTTTGCCTATTTAGCCTGACTGGAAGGAAGATGCCCCTCGAGGTGACTTTTGAATCTATGCATTAAAGACCTCAAAGCCTCAGCTTGTCTAATTCCTTGAATGGAACCAGATGCATATGATACATGTGCACCATTATGTGAAGCAGGAAAGAAAAATACAGTGTGTGCTTGAATAAAATATAATTATTAGAGTAAAACCCCTATGGTCATTAATGGCCCTCAAAATAGTCCATCTCGCTTTGAACATACTTGTCCTACTGTTCTTGTCACTTTCTGAAGCAGTCCTAGAAAGTTTCTCTCACGAGTGTTTTTGCAAGGTGTGATCCAACATACAGGGAATAGTGCTGCTAAGTGCCACTCCATAGAAAGTCAGGCTCCTAAAAACATTACAGTGTGGCCTCATTTACCTTATTCACAAGATTTCTCACTGTGTGGCTTCTGACTCTTTCCCAAAGTAAAAATGATCACATATGTTTTGAATCAATTCAGGACACCAAAGCAGCCACAACAACACAACTAAATATACTCTTTGATGGCAATGTGTCTTTTACTGTAATAATTTCTTCTTCCTTTTTTGTTTTGTTGTTTTGTTTTTTGAGATGGGGGTCTCACTATATAGTTCAGGCTGGCCTTGAACTCATTGTGTAGCCCAGGCTGGCCTCAATCTCATGGCAATCCTCCTGTCTCAGTCTCCAGAGTGCTGAGATTAGAGGCTTGCACCACTGTGCTCAGTTTGTAGTAATTTCTTAAATTTAAATACCATTTTTTTGTCTCTTTTTGTTTACTCTATTTTTTGGTTGGTTTTGGTTTTTTATGTTCACCATATTTTTGATCGATCCCTGTAAACCTATCACCTGTTCCTCCTTCAGTGAGTGACAGTGTTGAATTTGGCCAGGCTCAGTGAATTCAATGGGCATGTGGATAGAAAGACACTGCCCGAGACCCACGGACCCCTGGAGATCTGTAATGGGAATGTGTAGCTGTTCACAGTCATTTTAGCAAGCATTATGGAATTTAGCCAAATGAGGCTGAGAATCCTATCACGGTATCTAGATCTAGGTTCGAAATGTGACACAGGTACGAAGCGACTTGCGCAAGGTCACTTCAGTGATGCACTTCAGAGTCCAGAGAAGAGCCGAGCTCCAGTGTTTCCGGGGTCCTAGGCCAGGTTATTTTTTTCCCCCCAGTGCCCCTTAGGAGAACATTGGTTTTTTCCTGGATTTCCCTGAGAAACATGGTCCTGTTATGCAATTTTACCAACTCAGTGAGGAAGAGCCTGTACTATGTTAGAAGAGACTTTGGGGAACTGAAGGCTTTTCACAGGGTACGTAAAAATAGATGTTGGAGAATAACTTCCAGAGAGAGAGAGAGAGAGAGAGAGAGAAGGAGAGAGGGCAGTAATTTACTGGTTGACATTTTCTTCGGGTCCTCATAATACTTGTTTATTAGAGATAATTTGCTTAAGCGTGCACGGGGTGGAAGGTCACGCAAGGAAGGTTTTTATTAGTTGTGTACTGAATGGATCAATAGTAATTTGAATACTATAAATCTGTCCTGTTAACAGGTTTATTTCTTCATCAGATGTTAATTCCAGAGGGCTTCGCCTATGAGAGAACAGACATAAACCATGTGGCACAGATGTGCTGACCGCTGGGATTAGACTGCTCTGTGTGTCTCCTGGTGCCTGCACGGGGCCTGGGAGGAGTAGATTGGGCCGGGAACTTGGCAAACGGGCCCAGAGCGTGAGGGCCGTGGTAAGAGATGTGCAGGCCGGCCAGTCATTCAAGTGATTGCTTCGGGTATTTCTTCTTCCTGTCCCTTTCTTCTCTTTTTCTTTTTTCTCCCTGCTTGCTTTCTTATTCCCCTCCCTCCCTTCCCTCTTTCCTTTCTTCCTTCTTTCCTTCATTTTTTGCTGCCTGTGTATGTTCATCTACCCATCCATCCGTCCATGTATTCTGATTTAAAAAAAACCCCTCACTAACAAAAATATCTAAAATAGAAAACTTACAAAATACAGAATCCTTGATAAAAATCATTCCTAATTGCAGCACTAAACAATAACCAGTAATAGTGCACATAAGCAGATTTCTCTTGAGTCTTTGTCCCCATCCCAAGTATATGCATTTTAATAGATCACAGTGTGCATGGGAATCTTCTGACACATGGGGCTTTTCCCACAACTACTTGATGCTCATTTAAACAAGTCTAACCATGGAGATGTGAGAAGAAAAAGCTGATAATCTGTGTCTGTCTTGCTGAGTGATCACTGTGGGCCTTCTGTGACCGTGTGAGCACCTCAGTCTATCTGTCCGTGTCACTTAGGTTTCATGTGTGGGTAATACTTTGCCCATTGTTTAAAACTTTGCTTTGGCTGGCTAACAGTACACATGGAACACACATACATGAAAGACATTTTAACGCTTGCAGACTACTGTGTGTTATAGAATTGCTTGAATTCAGTCATTCACCTACTGATGGCCACTCTGGTTCTTTTCAGTTTTGTTACTATCGTTCTTTTAGTCCCTAGAAATGCCAGAGCAATAAATATTCTTATGCGTGCATCCTAACACACGGCTGGTTTTCATTTTGCAGGATAGGAGTTCCAAAGTGGGATTTCTGACTCAGAGACCAAGTGACATGATTTGCTATCCTGTGTTTTTACTTAACATGGTGCAGAAGCATTCCCCCATGTTATTAAAAACGCTCTTCAAAAGATTTTTCTTCCAACTTGGCTGCCAGTACTCCATCACGCAGCTGTGCCACGGTTTACTTAACATCTGCCTTATCACTGTAGCCTCTGGGAGGCGTCCAGTTCTTGGCTTTTATAAATAATGCTGAGATGAACATCTTTCCACAGGAGTCTTTGTCCTCCTCTTGACTTGGAGTCTTAGAGGTGGAATTGCTGGGCCAGAGGTCACGAGTGGAAAAGCCTTTCCAATCTCAGGCTGCAGACAGTCCCTTTGCGGGTCTGGGCTGCAGGAATCAACCAAAAGCAGCTGCAGCACTTTACAAACCACAGCATAAACCCTCAGAATTATTCCCCTCCCCACTGGGGCAGAGCATTGTTATTAATATAACTTTACAAACATCATTCTTTTGAAAGCTTCATCTAACCTGACCACAGCTCATTAGTGAACCTTCCTGCAGTGCCAGGCAGTTTGTGGATTCTACAGCAGATAGTTATGGTGAAGGGGTGGGCACCACAGGGAAACCCTCTCTCAGCCCAGCCCACCTGGCCCTCCCCACCCCAGAGAGGACCCCCTGCCCCTGCCGCGAGAGCTCTCCTCCCAAGACTTAAGGGAACATTTCTGATGATCCTTTTCCTTTTCACCATCATCTTCTGCTTGTATCTCTTCTTTCCCAGCAGGGTCACTGTTCTTATTTGAGGTGGAACAATTCTGCCTAGACTGTCTACCAGTCTGTAGGATCAGGACCCCTGTCCTACCCCTAGGAACTAATGTCTGCCAGGCTTCTCAACAACCTGCAATGCCTGTCCTTTTCTCCTGAATTTTGCTCACCCCTTTCACACTTTTCCCCTGGATGTCAATATTTGAATTTACATTTTTACTAATCCTTTATTTAAATACGCAGTGTCTTTGTGTATGTGCTGTGGCTGTCAGATTGCAGTGATGAAGCCGTGATTCACAAGTGGGATTGTAAGGGGCTGAAAGCAGAGAGAGTAATTAGCGGGCTCTATTATAATGGGGTTGGTAGGGTTATTTATGGTTTCAGAGTAGAATAACAGCATGTTGAAAAGCTGGGACTCTGGAGCCAGAAGGCCTGGGTTCAAATCCTGACCTCTCTTCTTGCAGGCTTATGACCTTCGGCAAGTTATTAACCTCTTTGTATCTTTATTTCACCATAAATACAGGATAATTATAGTTCCTACCACATAGTTTTGTAATGAGGAGTAAATGAGTCACTATTTCTGAGACAGTTCATGCCTGGCACAGAACAAGCACTCCGTGTGTGTGTGTGTGTGTGTGTGTGTGTGTGTTACAGAAATATATGTGGGTGGGCGTGTTTGTGTTTTCCACCATTTGTGCTAGGAACAGGGATACCTAGTGAAAGCCATGTCAGCTACTGGGGATGGTGGGCAGGCAGACAGGGACTTTTAGGGTAGGGGGACTAAGGCGATCAGAAACATGCATTGTGGAAGTGAGCACAGTTACCCCGACCTGACACAAGTGGGTCTCGAGGTTCCTCTTCCATGTTGGGGTAGTCTTTTCTGGCAGCCACTGAGAGCACCCCACTGACATCACAGGCCCAGGTGGGCTCAGAGCTGCAAGACCCCGGCTTGTGGGGAAAAGGGGGTGTGCAGAGCTGCAGAGGGAGGGGAACCTGATGGCCATGCCTGACTGTCCTCCTGTCCTTGGAAACCTGGAGGGTGCACAAGGCCAGGACAGCTATGGGCCTGGACGATGCCTCACACCCCCTAGTCTTTGGCCTTCTTGCAGAAGGGAAGACTGGAGGAAAGGAAAGTGAGAGGGGAAGATGGCTTTGTCAGATGCACTGTGAACACACATCTGATTTCCTGGAGGGGAAGATACATTTTTTCTTTTTCATCCATTTCTGAATCTGTCAAGCACCCTTCAATCGCTGAAGGTACTTAGAGTACTATCACATATTACGCCACGATAATAGTAATTGTTGTAACAAATGGATAAAGTAACAATGTGTGGGCTCTGCCCGTTCTAGCTAGTTTAATACTCATGACTGTTGTTGTAACCACTCTACTGATGAGCAAACTGAGGCCCAGAGGTGAGGTGGCCTTCCCTGCAGCCTGCAATTTGGGGGAGGCAGAGCTGGGATGGGATCTGAGGTCGCCGCCCCCCAAGTCCGGGTTCTGTCACCCAGATCCCACAGACTCCATTACTCATTGCTCCTCTCCTCGCTCTGCTTTCTATTGCAGAACATTGAGACCTCCCAGTGGGACGGTTCCGAAACCAAACGTGCTCTGGAGGGTATCGCCCTGTCTCTGTTGTCTCTGTGACTGTGGCTTTCTAACCCTCATCTGTCACTTATTTTGCTGGACGAGGCAAATGCCATTGTCAAGGGGACTCTGGGAAATGGCGGCACTGGACAGTGAATCTACAGAGAAACCGGCAAACTCAGCCCTCTCCTCGTGCACAGCATTGGCCTTCCGCTGAGTCACCCCGACTGAGGGAGGCAAGGGCAATGCAAGTAGAGTCCACACATGTCTATAGGGGCAGAAACCTCAAGTGAACGTTTGGGATAATCACCCAGACCACCAATTTCAACACCCCCATGTTTCTATTGTATTTGCCGCAGACCTACCAGAGGACACCGGCCAATCTCTTGCCCTTTTGCATTTCACATCCCTTCCTCTATTCTACAAACCCAGCCTCCAATACCAGTCCGTACCTACCTCTCCTGGGAGCCAAGATGGCGCCTAGCCATGGTAAATCTCCCAGGACCTCGTGATGCATACCTGACCCTGAGAATGTCCCACCTTTCCCAGAAGAGTGGGAGTCTCAGAAGACAAAGATAGGAGTCAGGAGAGGAGGCAATAATGGCAACTGGGTTGATAATTCCTCCAGCTAATTTCATTCTGATTTCTCTGTGCTCCTGGCAATGATACAGTTGGCTCTAGAAGAAGGTGATGAAAATTTATCAGTCAAGAAAGAATGAAGAAATTGTTCTGTTTTTGGATAATTGTTGGCTGTAGGAGACTTCCTTTAAATTTTAAACTTTAAACATTTGAAAGGTTATGAGGTTAGATCTGTCCCTTGTACTGATAATAAACATGTATGCTGTTTAGAAAAATCAGTGAACACAAAAATAATTTGGTGAACTTCCACCTTCTGGTCCTACAGACCTGGAGATAAGAAAAACCACAGATGTATTTCATTGAACTATTGACCTTTTGGCATGCCCGAGGAGTCAGCTCCTCCCATCTGTGAATCTGAGGGAAAGTTGGTTTACTTTTTTTTCATAGTTCAGAATACTTATACTTAGAATTTGAGCCCTAAATAGCAGCACTCTCTGGTCAAGCCACTGAGCTAGACAGGAAACTGGCCCATCCAGTCAGAGCAGAGGAAATCTTCATGGGAAACAAGCCTCCAACCTCACCTGGGTTTGGTGGTGAGCAGTTTGCCTTCCTGTCCCTATTTATGTACTGTTTGAAGAAAAATAGGTGATACTGGAAAGTGTATTTGACCATATTGTTGCTTGGGGCCATTTTTCCTTTGAAAGTTCCTTTGGTACCCGTTACTTGTTAGTCAAAGGAATGTGACACCCCCAACCCCTCAGCCAGGACCCGTCTCTCCCCAAGTTGCCTCAGAACGGATTGGGAGGTTGGTGTCGGACACATTAGTGTTTGTCTCTTGTGGTTCAGGTTGCCAGGGTGCAGGAAGGCCTCTTCTCACTTGCCTGCCTGCTGGTGAGCATGAGGCAGAGCCCACCCGGGCAATGTCATAGACTCCCTTCTCTGTCTTAGTGGGAGCGGAAGAGGTGGCAAATGGAGGGGATCCAGAGAGACCCAGGACAGGGAGGCTGACATTGTGTAAGGCTCATGGGACGGTACCTTGTATGAAGAGCAACAGCAGGAAGACAGACTAGTGGTTCTGACACACCCAGGGGCTGGTAGTAGGAAAAACACGGTAGGGCTGCTCCTACACTAGGGCTGTGTGTGTGTGTGTGTGTGTGTGATTAGTGTGGTTGCCGGCTTTGAGAAGCTATTCAGAAAGTGTTTGCATTGTTTCTGTGGTATCAGAACTGATCTTGCGGGGTCTCTAGTTTGTGGCACCTAGTTTGTGGTATCATTCTCCAATATGTGCAGGAATACGTGGACTCATTTAGAGTTGATAAGTAGAGACCTGAGCAGATGGTAATGGCCCACGGGAGAGGGCTGGTTTCCTAGGCTGCTGTCACAAAGGGCACCACCTGTGTGGCTTAGACAGGAAACACACTGTCTCACAGTCCCAGAGCCAGAAGTCTGAAATCCTGTGCTCTGTCTGAGGGCTCTACAAGAGCCTTTCTGGACTCTTCCAGCTTCTACGGCTTCCCTGGAAGTGCTCAGTGCACTTTGGCTTACCACTGCAGCTCTCTAATCTCTGCCTCTGTGGTCATACAAGGTCCCTGTGCTTCTTCTCTGCTTCTTGTAAGACAGCAGACACATAGTTTCAAGGGCCCACCCTACCCCAGTAGGAGCCTGTCTTAACTAATCACATCTGTAACCTAATACAGCTACATCTCTATTTCTGAATAACATCACATTCTGAGGGATTGGAGATCAGAACTTCATTATAAATTTGGGGGGGACACAAATCAACCTATATAAGTAATAATGGTAATAAGGTCACTAATATTAATGCACAATGGCTTTCCCTAGAACCATCTACTGTCCTGGACATTAGAGTGGGAATTTTTTCTTTACTCCTCATGCCAGCCTTCCTACACACAAGGAAACCAAAATCAGAGAAGCTCAATCCATGCTTGTCACCTGTGCCGGTCTTCTGCAGTCCCTGTGCCAGGTCTTCAGCAGACTTACCTTCCACTCTGTGTTCAGCAAGGACAATGGCTGTTGCCATACCCACAGGAGACATGTGTACTCACAGGCATGACAGTGTGATAAAATGACAGAATTTCACAAAGCAGAACTGCTCTAGAAAATACAAGTTGCGCAGTAAAAAAGACCCTAAATGTTTGGAATGGGGACTAGAACAACCCTGAACATTATGTAAGTTAAAGTGGCTGTTAGAAACTCACAGACTCAGAGCCCCACTTCCCGGGTTCTTATCCCAGTTCAGCCACTTACCAATTGGATAACTTTGGGCAAGTTTCTCAGAAAGCAAGTGCTTCAATTTCCTGCTGTAAAGTGGGTTAATACCAGGGCAACCACAAAGAGCGTGTGTGAAAGCAAAGGGAGCCACTGCTAGTGGTTATTACATATTACCAGAAATGATATTTTAGTGCCCCAAACATGGGTTTCACAAGCATTTGTCAAATTTTTCCTGTGGGCAAAGTACTCAAAAATCTTATTTTTCTTATATTTCTGATCACAGAAAAAATATATAATTATAGATGATTTCATCAAAGTATGATTCCTTCCTCTGTTTTGGCCACAGATGCCACACCTAGCCAGGTGTAACTGATAATGTTGTGTTTGTGTGTGCATGTGCATGTGCACGTGTGTGTGTGTGTGTGTGTGTGTGTGTGTGTGTGTGTGTGTTAGAGAAGACTGAACCTAGGGACCTCATACTGAACTATGACCACAGCCCATTTTTTAATTTTTTGTTTTAGACACCAAGTCCCTGAGTTGCCCAAGGTGGACTTGAACTTGTGGTTCTCCTCCTTCAGCTTGGTAGAGTGCTGGGACGACAGGTCTGAGCCACCACACCCATAAGGTCCGCTCTTATCTCTCATTGCCCCATATCTTCCACACAGGGGACACAAGCGAGGCTCTCCAAGCACACGCCCCTTCTCTCACTTCCTGTGTAGCTGTATCCTCTCCTCCCCACGCTGCTAATTGTTGATGGTTGGCCAAAGTGAAGTCACTTCTTTTCCTCCTCCGCTTTCTAGGATGAGCCACAGATGAACATGCACAAGTCCCGAGTTAGAGGAGATGGAGCCGGGAGAGGGGATGGGGTGCAGTACAGCTGAGTGGCACAGAGATAGAAGTGCCAACTGCTGCCCCGGCTGCCCACTAGGAAATGTCCTGGTTCATCCCTTAGGCTATTTTCAGACACAGCTTTGAGTCATGACTGCTGTGGCGAAAGCCTATTTCCCTTGCCAATGCTTTCTCTTTTTTGGTAACCATGTAAGATCTTTTAGACACTTTGGATTTCTTTTCAAAGAATTCCTTTCTCACAGAGTTATTTGGATGGGTCTGGAGTGAAGCACACATTGTCAGAGAAATTACAAATTACTAACTGAAGTGCCTCTGAGAATCATTTTCCTTTTGTTTTGCCTAATTTCCACACTTAGGAAATCAAACTTTCAGTTAAATGTTTATATAGCGATTCAGCCTTTGGAAGACATCTGTTACCAAGTAGGATCTGTGGAATGCGTGACCACATGTGCCGGGCTGGGTCTTCCAAATCTCTTAGCACCAAGGCCTGATGTCTAAATCCTGTTAGCGGACTGCCACTTTTATTTCCTAGTTCTCCTCCGAATCCACATTATTCACCAGGGGGACTGATGGAGCCTTGTCCCTCCTGGGCCTGCTCAGCGACTCTCTCCTTTGGTTTCTGTCCTTCCTGGATGATGGAGGAGCCAGGTAAGCAGGAGGCATCACATGCAGTACTCCCACTTGTGCAGGAACAGCCGGGCCAACATGTGCCAGAGGGGAAATATGAATTCTCATAATGCTCAATAATTACATCCTTTATTACTTCCAAATCTGTATTGTGACACATCGTGGAAAGCTTTTGAATTCTACGTGGAAGCGTTGACAGGGAGTTGCAGGTGAGAGAGGGAAAGAGAGAGAAGAATTTTTCTTTGTAAACCGGGGGAGAGACACAATTGTGACACCCGAACTTGAGACTTCCTCTTGCTGGCATGGTGTGCTGACTTCCAAAATGGCATTCACTTCCTGGAAAACGCACTGAGCATCCTGCCCAGGCATCTGTAGAAAAGGGTATCTCTTAAAGAGTAATTATTTGTAGTAACTCCTGTGCCAATCAGATGGGCCTGAGAGTCTCTCTTGATAACAGATGTTAACTGGGAGAGATGAAAAATGTGCTTGGGGGGGTGTTATCCTGCTATCCTGATTTGCTTGGTTGCACTGAAATTTTAGGCACATGAAATTGTTACCTGCTGCCTAAGCGAGGGTGTGGGCTGAATATTTACCATCTAACAATTGATATGAGCCGAAGGATTTTTCTAGGTAATTTAACTCCTTAAATATTTCCAGTGGTTTCATGCTCTGCCTGGTTTTAGGATACAGGGGGTCGGAAAGGGGGATAAAGATGTTAATTTGGAAGCATTTGAGGTCTTCAGTATTTTATCTTCCCATGGAAATGTTTTCGTAACAAGCTTTTTTATGGCAAATGTTTTGCAAGGATTAATGTGGAGGCATTAGGCATGGATTCGTGCCTGAGGTCTGGACATGAATTCCAGAGACCACAGGAAATACTGATGTGTCTCTGGACATGCAGACACAGAAGAGGGGTCTTCTCTCTGGACAGAGGCTTCACACTCTCCACTCGATGGAATTCTTACTAGGTTTCCAGCTAAGATTAAAGGGCAAAGAAAGTTCAGCCAGATGTCAAGACCATTTTGTCAAGGGCTGGGGGATGTTGTTTAGAAGCTGAAGAAGTTGGAGTTACTTAGATGATTAAGTAGCTGGTTTCGGTCGAAGAGGGGTCTGCAAACCGCAATGCGTGGGCCAAAACCTGTCAGCCCACTGTAAATAAAGTTTTATTAGAATATAGCCACCCACATTTATTTATGCATTATTTTTTGGCTATTTTTGCAGTACAATAGCCGAATTCGTTAGTTGTAACCATACATCCCTCAGGGTCTAAAATATTTACTATCTGCCCTTTTACAAAGTAGTGGGAGGAGGTCACCTAAGAAGATGAACCGTTTGCTGCTACCTCAATGTTTTGAATTGTGGTTAAGTCTCTTGCTTGTCCATTTGTTCAAATAAAATTACAGGTAGAAGGTGATGTATCTGTCATAAGATGCTGGGAAGATAAGCAAAGTGTGGCTTCTGTTTATAGAAGGGGAGGTCACTGGCATTGCAGGTGGAAATCGCGACGTGGGTTTTGAAAAGTCTATGGGTCCAGTGTTTGCTTTTCTGTGGATTTTATGTATTTCCCAGTGAGTGCCCCCTTCCTCTCTAGCTACTTAATAGGAGCCTGATTTTTACTTCTAGCTACTCAGAGGCTTTGTGTGAGCTCACTTCTTACTCAATCGCTGAGGATCATCTGAGGCATAATTTGGAGAAAGTTTCTGTCAAGTCCAGTTTGGATTGAGCAGAAACATTTTCAGTCTGCAGAACCACCAAATAGACCACTACAAAGAATAAAGCCACTGGCCCCTGACTTGATGTAAGTGAGATCACCCACAAGTAATGGATCCCCAAGCCCAGGGAAAAGCTGTGGAAAAATCTACTGAACAGATGTCCATTTGAAAAATTATACAGTCTGTGTGCTTTTAAGCCCACTCTTCTGTGAAGAAGTACTTAAGGTTCAGTAAGTACTTTAAGCAAAATTAGTGAAGAAAAAACAGGGAGTTTAAGGGAGTAAGAGATCAGGTTCTGGGCTCACCACATGTCAGGTGATTTAAGCTAAAAATGGCTTAAAATACCGCAATCACTTGAAATTCCTTACATAAACTGACCAGGAATCTGGGGCATTCACACTAGAGACAATTTTCTCCTCCTGAAGATAAGGATGGGGAATTAGTCATACAGTATTTCCAGATAATGTAGTTAACACCTCATGTGATAGTAGGCGGGCAGGGAGCTCTGCTCTTGGGACCTTAACTGCTCCTACCAGCTCTAATAAGCAATGGTGCATTCATAAGGTCTGGGAAACCACTAGTGAGTTAGTCACAGCCATGACATGCCTCCCCTTGGTGTGACATGGGGACAATAAGTGTCCCTACATAGGTGCTCAGCTGTTTATCTCGTGCCTTATTCATGCATCTACCCACCAACACATCCATCCACCCACCCATCCACCCATCCATCTATCCATCCATTCATCCATCCACCCACCCTTCTCCACCCATCCATCCACCCACCCATCCACCCACCCATCCATCCATCCATTCATCCACCCATCCATCCATCCATCCATCCATCCATCCATCCATTCATCCATCCATTCATCCACCCACCCATCCAACCACCCACCCATCCATCCATCCATCCATCCGTCCATCCATGCATCTTATACATCCTCTTGTCCACCCACCTTGCTGAATATGTAATCCAGTCCTTCTATTAGTCTAAGGTGGCAGTATAGTGAATTAGTCAATGCTGGAGAAATGAAAACAAGTTAGACAAGGCCTTCCTGTCTTACTGAATTCATAATCATATATCATACAATGCACAATGTGGAAAGGAAGCTTTCTCCCCATACACCTAAGGATAAGAAAATAAGGACAATATTTAGAATATACAGCACATACTTGAAAACCTGATCCATCAACACAGTGATCCCTACTTTTTTTTCTTTTTCATTTTCCTCTAGCTTTGTCCTACAAAGAGTGTTCTGATTTCTCTGGGGAAATTTGCCAGATTGAGTTTGAATTGGAATGCATAGAACAATTATTTTCCTCAAAACACTGCTTCCCTCTACTTCCTCACTTTTCAAAATACACTGCATTCTGACCTGCTAGATAAGACGGAGACTTAGCTCCATCCATCCACCCATCCACTCACCCACCCATCCACCCACCCATCCACCCACCCTTCTCCACCCATCCAGCCATCCACTCACCCATCCAGCCATCCAGCCATCCACCTTATGATTCCTGAGCATCTTTCTGTACCAGAGCCAGTTCACACTACTGGTGGGGACAGGTGTGGATGAAGCCTCAGTTTTAAGGAGCTGATTGCTTATTGGACATTGTGGTCTCATCTCAATAATGCAGCAAATGATTTGACAGCAGAAGGAGACATGAGGTCCTGCCTAGTACACTCTCTGCTGGTGGAAGGAAGGTTGAATGTGGATAGGTCTCTCTTGAAGGGATGAGTTATCCAGGAATGACCAAAGCTGGCCACTGCAGCTCCGTATTTACAAGGGTAGCCTTCTTCTCACTTGTGTTTATTTATTTCTTCATTTTTGCCTCTCACTTTTTATTTCCAATGGGAGGTCCACCCCTTTCTTATTCTCAGTATAAGAGAAGCAGTCAAGTGAGAAGAATGTGAACTCTGGGGCCCATCATCCCTTTTCAAGTTTGAACCCTGACTCTGACTCATACTAGCCCCATGTCCTTGGCAAAGTCGCTTAACATCTCTGAGCTCCCGTTTCCGCACACGGCTGTAGGCCTGAGCTTAAGGACTGGCCAGTGCTGCTCAAGAACTGGGGAGAAGGTGAAGGAAGGGAAGGCCTCCTTTTACATTTTGACCCCCACACCGATCTGTGACTACTCTGACTTACAAAGTGGAGAGAAGTTGTCTCCAGGGCTGTGGACCAGACAGGAGTTGCCAGTTTGCAGCTGTCTGTGGCTGCAATTTCAGTCAAGTCGCAGGCTTTCCATTTCTGTGCCCCCACATCTCTTTCTGGTGCTTTTTGCTGGAACCGTACAGTGCAGAGTATAAGGCAGAAGCTGTGGTAATCGAGTGGGCCGAATTTCACATCCAAATTCTGTTCCTCCTGCGTACGGATGCTTAACCTTAGGGGCCTGTGGAGTAAGGGAGAGCACATCCTTCAGGGAGCTGCAGAAAGCGGGCCCAGCTATATCTGTGGTTGCCCTCCGCACTGAGCCTGGACCGGAGAATGGAGGGGTCTCCAAATGGCAGCCTGCGGCCTTGCCTGGCCATGCTCCTGCTCTTTATGTTCTTTCTGCTGAAACGTGAATGAAGAAGAAACTCGGGGCAAAAGAGCTTGGCTGTCCGGCTCCGCCCTGGACTCTGCCCTCCCAGACACAGGGTCTACTGCTGTAGATTGTCCTCTGCTGTGGTGCTTCAGGTCATAAGAGGTGTGGTTTACCCTGCAAAACACACCTAGAAAATAGGAGTCCAAATGGCTTCTCCATAGATAAAGTATACTGTTTAATTAAACTTTAAAAATATTGCAAACAGTCCCTACCCACCTTTCTTGTCGCAGGCCCCCTAGCTAGCAAGGGGCCTCATTGGTTTGGATGAAAAGAAAGGGGAAAAAAAAATCCTTTGGGTTAAAGCAATTTAGGACACACAGCAGATTGCAAAGGCCAGCTCCTCTGAGAGGGTTGCAATACAGAGAGAAGCGGGTCACGGATTCCAGTATCATTTGTGGGTCAATGATGGTGAGCCATCCACACTCGTCAGTCCCACCAAGCTGTGTTGGATTCTCTTCTTGGAAGGGAATGAAGTACATCCGTATCCCTGACTTCCTGGGGGTAAGAGGAGATGCCCAAATGGCAAAGACTTTCTGGAGATTGTGCCACCTCCTGTGCAGTCAGATCCCATCTTGTCCCCCACTGCACAGGGCCAGGGCTGGGGAAAACACTCCGAAGTAACTGGGAGGCAAAAGCCAACCCACAGAAAACACATTCTGGACCAGCAAAGGCCCCTAGGAACCCACAGGAGCATCCTTTGGCACTGTGCCTTCTGGACGGCATGGAGTTCGGGGTAGCAGGTAATGAGCGTGGGTCACAGCTGTGCCACTTAGGACCTGTGTAGATGTGACGAAAGCTTCTGCACCTCAGTTTTCTGTCAACTAGGAAAGAGAACAGGCAATCTTTTCTAAAATGTGGTGAGAAGACTGTGCATGCATGAGAGCTTGCCTGTGCATGTGCGTGCGTGTGTTTGTGCAGAGACAGAAGTAGCTAGTGTGCACACTGAGCACCATGTCTTTCACACACGAAGCATTGTGTAAGTGTAGCTCTACTGTGAGGCATTGCTGGTGGAGAACAGTGTTGTCCAAATACCAACAATGCCTGGGCAACTTACTGATGCAGTGAGATCTTGCTTCAGAAGAAAACATACAAGGAACTGGGAAAGTAGTTGTCAGTATATAGCTCAGTAATGCAAACAAACAAAAATGGCAACAATAATTTGGGAAGGAAATCATTTGACTAGTTGTTCAGATTGTGTAGCAACTGAATTTTTTCTTGTTGTTGTTTGTTTGTAGTTTTCCTTTGATCTGCAAAGCAAATCCAGTCATTCACATAGTCTTCCCTTTGGACATGTTCGCTATGCATAGCACATTGGGTTAGGACCTCAGGTACCCGCTCAGCAAGGTCAAGTGCAAGTCTCACACACCCAACTCCATCAGGCAGGTGGGCTATGGAGGTGAGGAGAAGTTCTGCTATGAGTTCAGAGGTGAGGTGTCGGCTGAACTTTGTAGCCCCACCAGATGCTGCTGTGTGAGATCCCCACTCAGATATGACCTGTGGTGCTGTGGGGCCCTGCCTGTCCCCACCCATACTCTTCTCTTCCTCCTGTCCTCCCAAGGCACTGCTGTGTGAAGTGGCTGGTGTCCTCTCTTCTGGGACTGGCTCAGCTAAGTCAGAAGCGGCCACCTCTCTGTCTGCCTCCTCTCTTTGTAAATTTTTGTTGATCTTCCCTGATCACCAAGTGAGACATTTTTTCCACCTGTGTTATACTTTTAATAGAATCTCTGGGGAAGACAAAACCATCTGAATTGAATCCACCATGTTTTCCAAGAATCCCCTAGAGCTTTTTGCCCCAGGCTGGACTTCTCAAGGTAAAGGGATGGGGAAGGATTCTCCAGGCAGAGGGTGGATGCCACTGCCATGGCCATCACCTGTTGAGTATGGACCAGGTGCCAGCTGCATGGCAGGATGGAATATGCATAGTCTGATTCAGTCATCAAAATGATTAAAATGTACATATTCCCATATCTCCTGTTCACATAAGAGGAGACAAGGCTTGGGTAGGTTAGGTGTCTATCTCCAAGTCACCTAGCTACTGTTTGCAGTACGTTGAGTACCTCAGGAAGCAGATTTTTCAACTAAGATGTGAATGCAGGAGGATTTAGGATGTGTGCTCTTGGGCCCACACCTACAGGGCAAGGTGAGAAGGAAGATGCGAGGACTGAACTATGACTCTGACGTAGGAGTAGCAGAGGCTTCAGCCAGTCCCACTGAGACTCTGAAGCTGGGGTGACCCCTCAGATGTGTTTTGAATTGGGGCCAGGAGGCCAGAGAGAGATTGCTGGGGCTTCCTCCTGCAAAGGGTATCCAGTTAAGCTGCGAATCTGGCAAAGGGAAGTTCTTGAGGAAAGATTCAGCTTTAGCAAACAGCACCTGTGGAAATGAGTGCCTTTTGGTTCAAAATAGGGTACATTGGTGTCACATCCCAGAACCTAATACAGCACCAATCTATCACTCGGAAGCCATATTGCTCTAACTTTGTAGCCTGCTTGTGTAAGTGGGTGCAGGGCTGGAAGGGAGCTAGAGGGTAAACCAGATGGTCTAGACAAGGAGCTTGCTCCCTGCAAAGGAGCTGGTCCTGAAAGGGCCAACATTAATTCTGATGAGAGAAGTATTGTATTGGGCAACAATCCAGGTGGCCACGCATGGAATCCAGAGCAAAATCAGTGACTGGGTGAGTCTAACAGTTTACATTCAAATGTGTTAGAAATTTCAGTCATGGAGGGAAAGATAATTCCACTTGTTTTCCTTTCTTGCATCATTGGTTTCTATTTCATATTGAGAAGCACTATTCTTTCCATATGGGAAAGGCATGGGTTAACTCAGGCAGTAAAAACACCTCTGTTGGAAATACTCTTCCTGACAGTGGGGTCAGTGACATCCCTAAGGCACAGGCCCGACTCTTCTCATGGAATTTCACGGGTAGGGTCATGTTTGCACCTTCATTTGATGGAGTCCTGAAATCAGAAGTAAATCAGCAGTTTGGCACCTGGGATGCCATCACAGAAGTGCAGTGTGAATAAAATCATGTTCCCTGTGCCCTTGCCAGCTGGGGGACACCCAGACCAGGAGACCTGCAGCTTACAATGTGTGCTCTGTGTGTTGGAGACTTCTGGATAGCAGAGGATTATCTCTGCTCGTGGGTCTTGGACAGAGGCATAAATTCTGAGCTTATTTACACCAACTTCCATTCTCCCCTGAAAAGTAATTCACAGTCCAGTACTTCATACCTGGCCTGCAGCCCTCCCTCTATTCTCCCTGACACCCACCTACCTGGTCTCCACATCCTCCTCTACCCTGCCCTCCTCCCCCCTCCAGTGGCTTCCAGACCTCCTCTCCCTCAGTGAGAGGCTTTCTTGGGAACAGACAGATTTCTTCTCTAGACTGTCTAGACTCTTGTTGATGTAGTAATATGCTGATTCCATGCATGCTGAAATCAGATGGTATGGATCCCTGGGGAGTCAGGTAAAGTCAGACAGATTTGGGATTTTGGATCCTGGGATCACTTTCCAAGAGGTCTGTGTTATCTTGAGGGACTCCTTGGACATCAGTCTTCCCATTTTAAAATAGGGTTATTACCCATCCTGCAGAGCTGTCAGACTATTAAATGAAACCATGTGGCAAAGCTACTACAATGATGCTTAGGACTCATTACCAGTTCAATACATGATAGAAATTATGGTTACCCTGGGGCAAAAGAACCACCTGAATGGAATCTGACCTTAGGTTATGGGGCTGAGTTTGAAAATATTTAAATTCGCAAGTGTGTACCACTAACCTTGGTTTAGGTTTATGCTCTCCAGCAGTACCTGGCTTCCCTAATGGCTTTAAGGCTCCAATGCCCTGGCCTGTTCTGTCACATCTCTTGTCCTTCCTCAGACAGTGCCTACTGCTGTATTCCAGAGGTGCTCACCAGCTCCCCAGGGCTGGGTATGTATCTCTCTTCCCAACTCTGCATTCTCTGATTCTCAGAAATTGGTCACACTGAGAATATTTCCACCACGGGAATTGGCAGACACTCCAAACCAAGACTTCACCCTTTCTCATGAGCCCACTGTTAAACATCTGTGAAAACACCACTACCACCTACCCTGCTTTTCACGGATGAGTCATTTAAACAAAGCAACTCAATTCATGAAAAGTGCATTTTAATGACAAGACTTTCTTATTCTATCTCTCTCCCTCACAGATGGGTGGCTGGAGTGCTGATCAAGCTTTGGGATGGCCTTAGAAAAATGGTCCTGCAACATCAGGCAAAGCACACAGCTTGGCAGTCTGTTTTTCTCTCCCCTCTGCTTCCTCCTCATTGTGGCAAAAACATAGGTACTGAAGGCTCAAGGGTGGGGTGCACCTCACCTTGATGAAAGGCTCCAACGATTCTGTTGTCTCACAGAGGAGGCTCTGGCTTCTGATTCAGCAAGAAACTACATTTCTCAGCCTCTGAGGATGACGTAGAGCTGAAATAATAGTGGGACAGTTATGGATCTGCCCTTAGAAGAATTTAGATCCATTGGTCCTTTACTAAAACCCAGAGAACAAGAGAAGCTTTCGAAAATAGTAAAAGAAAGAGAAATGAATCCTTCCTCTCTTTGCCCCCCTCCTTATAGGAATTTCTCCCTCCCACAATCAGTTATTGGCTGGGACAACCAATGTACTAGCTTAGGGTAATGGACCCGTGGAATCACCTTCTTATTTTGGCAGGAGCAGGTGAAGTCTTTGCTTCCATTGAAGAATTAGAACCACACCCCAGAGTAAGAGGTGTCCCCAAAGCAACCTAGAGACATTTACCGCTGCTAGATAAGTGACAGGTATCGTTACAAGGGCCTGACTGACCTAGGAGGGTCAACATACTGTGTAGCAAAGGTGTCAAGAACGTGGGTGTCCTATGTTCAAATTCCATCACCACTATTTACTGTCTGTGTGACCAGGGGACAACTTGCTTAATTTTTTTGGATTTCTTCGATTCCATGTCTGTCAGAGGGGAACACTGTAAGCAAGATAATGCCTATAAAACAGTGCGAAGCTGAGACTGTCATTGATTGCTTCTGTTACTGAAAGGTTGACTGTGATGATGGCTGAGAATCTTGACTGGCAGGTGTATGATGCCCCAGCTTCCGCTATGATTATGGACTGGTTCCTATGTATGAGAGGTAGTCTGGAGCCAAGAGATTGGATTCTTTGATTCTACCACTTGTTCTTTGACCTGGACAAAGAGGTTCACCACTGTGGCTTCCAGAGACCTGCCTTCCTTTGGGTCAATCAGTACAAAATTCCTCAAAAGGACCTATCAGGGTGGACCCTTAGAGGAACTTTTAAAGACACATGAATCCTTTAATGTACATCAGAGAGTCTGCACATAATTAGAACTCAGTGAAAGAGATTTGTTTGTTATTAACTAACTTTACTTGCCTGAGCCTCAGTTTCTCTATCAATAAAATGGAATGAGAATACCTCCACAGGGCTCTTGCCAGAAGTCAGCCAAAAATCTACCCGAGCCCCTAGAAATTTCCATAGAAGGCAAACGGTACCCTGTGGAGGACTTACAAAGGGCACAACCAGTGGTGGACCGATTTTCAACTGCTCTGGCGCCTGGAGCCAGCCACAAAATTGCCTGCCTTGTATCCTTACTGGCACCTGGCTTAGTGGCAAGGTGTATTTGTGTGCCTACCTTTGTATAAACTAGGCATTTTTGGGAGGATGAATCCTATCAGGTGTGGGGCAGAGCAAGACTTTCTTGGGTACCCCATAATAATGAGTTCAGCATTTTTCTTAGCTGTGAGAGCAGGACAGCTCCAGCGAGAGTTGGCTCAGCATAACACCACCCTGGAGGCTGTACCAGGTGACCTACACCTGCCAAACCATTAACCCAGCCTGGCCAGCCTGCCAGACTCCCTTGCCTGAGAAGCAGTTACAGAAGAGAACCACTGCCACAGGAGCAGTGCCATGTGTCCCAAACCACGTGCAAGCAAATATACAATGCCCCAGAGTCTGAGGACACCAGACCGGAAGGCAGAAAAGGAGGACCTCCCCTGAGGCTCACCAGAGCGGACATGGCCACAGGAGGCCCCTTCACACATCCAAACTCACGCTGACTCCAGGACGCAGTGGAGCGCTCGGGGTGTGGACTCAGAGAACATTAGCCAGGGATGTGCACGTGGCTTTTGAACTGAGATGACCTTTGTTGAGATCTAAGCTCTTCCTGTCCTGGGGACATTTGTGCCTTACTTTACCACCTTTAGTCTCTGTCTCCCTCTTTCCCTGAACACCTGCCTGGGGGGTGTGGGAATGGGAAGTACTAACAGGTCCTCAGCAGCTAGCAGTCCTTCCTACCCTGTGACTGCCGCTGCTATTGACCACTGCAATCGGGATTGGACAGACCCTCCCTGTGGCCACTATGAGCCTTGCATTCTCCCCAGACAGGATGTGAAGAACTTCGTGCATTTGGAAGGGAGATCCAGGGCTGGCTAAAGGTCTGCCGTGTCACTGCTGCGATGAGGTTGTTCCTATGTGGGTGCTCCGACCCAAGGGCAGTGCCTGAAGCTGGGTGACAGGGGAGCTTTTCCGGGAGGGCTCCCCCGGTGCAGGCTCAGCTCTCCTAGTGACAGGAGGGGAGCTCAGAGAAGTGGGTCATACAGAAAAGATCTCTGTCCCAGAGTCAAGTTTAAATGGGGCTTGGTGGTGGTGCCAGGTCCCAGGCATCCGCTCCGTGATCAGGCTGGGCAGCACGAGCTGGTCTTTCACCCTCTGACACTTGGAGGTGCTCATAGTCAGATGAGGAGCATGAATGGACCAGGCCAGGCTGGAGGGTTCCCATCCAACCACCTCCCGCTCCAGTGTGGCACAGACTCCAGCAGGCCCAGGCCCTTGCCTGTGACAACATCAGCTCTCTTCTGATGACCTTAGCGGATCAGTGCTTTGCTATGTCTTCATCTCCCATGCAGCCTGCCCTCCTCTCCACTGGCGAGAGTTCTGGGTCCAAATCACAGACACTGGCATTGTGCTGGTGGGTGTCAGCATCTCAGAATCCAAAGCTAAATGCCGAATGAAACAGGCACAAGTGGAATGCGTGCAGAATCACACTGATTCAGACATGGGTCGTGTTGATCTTCTAGGTGCTGGTCTCCGAGCTCTGCGTCAGGGACTTTAAGTGCTGCCTACTGGCTAGAGTTAATATAAGAAAACCGCTCTCATGTTTTGAGGCAAAATTCAATGGCAGAATAAGAGAAGTAGAGATAAAAGACCCCTACCAGGCATAACAGAAATGCACTGTGGACCTACTGTGGACAAAACTCTGGAGCCACATAGGCAGGGATTTCAGGAAGGACTTCAACAGTTTCTAGGTGAGGAACAGTACCACTCCTATACCCCAGTCTTCTCACCTGTAAAATGGGGCTAATGCTCCACAGGGATGGATACATATGTTTTCCCAAATTTTTATTTTAAAACTTTTCAAAAAAATATTGCAGCAGCAGCTACCCTTCTACCCCAACCCAGGTTTTACACCATTCATGTTCTTTTGTAAAAAAAAAAAAAAAACAAAAAAACAAACCATGCTCGCTCACTCATCTGTGGTACTGTGTGTGTACACACTCTTTCCAGCCATCGTTTCACAGAGATATTTGGAGATGGAGAGAAGATATATAAAGGGCCTGGGGGTTGAAGGGAGTGGAATGTTGTTGTGGCAGCTTCACAAAGGACCATGAGACTTGTTCTAAAGGTGCTGTCTCAAGGACCTTGAGGGACCTGGGGACTCTCAAGGTCCTTGAGGGACCTGGGGACTTGGTTCAGGCCCACTGTGGCCAGAGGCACAGTGAGAGTCACAGCCAGCACAGTGGCACCCAGAGAAGTCGAGTGGGGTTGGAGAGAAGGATGCTGCTGCTTGACTACGTAGCTTAGAAAACAGAAAGCCCCCCTGCCTTTAAGTCCCTTTGATGAAGGAAGACACAATTCTTTGATCTGTGTTGCTTTCTTCCTTAAACTCACACAGACCTGTAGCTATCTTTGAACTGGTTTTTGTTGTATACCCAGATAATGACCAGATGTGATCGCTTGCCCTTATAAGATCCCGTGAAGGGAATGTTCTTCTGCGCACTTCATAGATGATAAGACTGGGGCCCAGTAGTTTGTCACAGAGCTGCTAGTGACAAAGGCAAGATTCTGGCTCCTGGGCTCTTTCCACCATACCAAACTGCCATCCAGTATACTCGAACTCCTCCTCTTCCAGTTCCCTCCTGGCCCAGTATTGAGTTTTGCTCGGTAAAAGTTAGAAAGGGGCCCTTTCCTTCCCAAGGTGAAAGTAGAGGGTTTGTTAATGGAGAACTACAGGGAATGAGGGCTGTTTCTTCACTCACTCTGCAAGAGAGTCAGTTTGGATTTATACACAGTGCCCAAGCTGGTTCCCTTTTCTAAGACCTAACTTTGCAGCATTCTTCAAGGGCTCCAGAGAGTTCCTTGTGCTGTCAAATTAAGTTTGGAAACTTCAATAAGAAAGTCCCAAAGGAAGCTGTCAATTAATGCATTTACACTGGGGCATCATACTTGGGCAAAACATCTTCAAACACAAGCACTGTTTTCCAGCCATTAAAAAGTGTGTGTGCTGCTTGGTTTCCATAGATACCAGAGGTAATGGCCTTCCTCTCATTGAAGATTAAGAGTTGCTAGGTTTCTTTCTTTCTTTATTCTTTATTTTTTTAAAACAACTTCTGTCTCTCTTACTGTTTGCACCCATCCCCATTTATGAAAACAAAAGATAACTAAATTGAAACCTGACAAGGTAATTTTTCTGGGAGAGACAGCTTGATTTATAAGCTCAAGTGATTTCATTGTTGCTCTTTTTATTATTTCCTGATTTCAACACAGAGGGCTGGTACTTGCAGCAGGAATGAGGTGGAGCATTTTCAATTGCTGGGAGTATTTCTCTAGTTCTTCAGACACATACACAGTCTCAAAAGGAGAAGTGCTAACGACCTGATGAGGAGAACTGAGTTTTGATAATACATGAAACAGAGGTTGGCAAATTATGACCTGTAGGCCAGATGTGGCCCGCTTCTGCTTTTGTAAATAAAGCTTTATTGAGACACAGCTGTGATCATTTGTGTGCCTGTTGGCCACAGTTTTTTTGCAATAGTTTTTGCAATAGTTGAGTAGTTGTGACAGAGACTGTAACACCCACAGAGCCTAAATTATTTAATCTTTTGGCCCTATGCCGAAAAGGTTTATTGATCCTTTGTAGGCAGGAAAGAATCAAAGGTTTGGAGAAATTTGATAAATTTGTTACATTGCATGGATACCTGGTCTTGATGTGACTCACTTTCTACATCTGAAATGGGAATGATGGGATGTTTTCATCAGATTTTTTGTTTGTTGGTTTGCACTGTGCTTGGCACATTGGAAGGAAATAAGAGGAATTATTTTCACATAAGAATCTATTGCTAGAAAACCCCAAAGAAACCCAATTTATCATCTAGAAGATGTTTTGAAAACGCCAGGAAACTTTTTTTTTAAACCTAAGGAAAAGCCCAAACCAATAACTCAGCTAGTGATTTTGGGTCCAGGGCATAGATGGAGGCTCCATTTGGCAAAGAAAAGACAAACAAAAGAATCCACAACAATGTAGGAAGAAATCTTTAATTTCTATTGAGCTTTAAAGATTTTAAGAGAGTCCCCCCTTTAACAAACCAGTTCGAGTGCATGCCTTCAGATTATAAAAGTACCTGAAATTGCCTAGAGTATCAGCATGCATAGCTTGTTAATATTTACATATATTTACATAGGGAAACAAGAGAAAGATCTACAGTTATTTACAATCTACATAGAAGAAGAGAAAGGTGAACTAATTGTATTTCCTAAAATACAGTAGATGAATAGTGAGCACATGCATATTGAGATAATATTTGCATGAAAGAATACAATTTTTAAAAACATACCTTTATAACTTTCTATGCTAAGATGTTGCATAATCAAGGTATTTTTTTTTAGTTTGTTTTGTTTCTAGTCTATTTGCATCAAGTGCTTTAAAATGCTCACTAACACCGAGCCAGAATTATTTACCCTGGCAATTAATGCAACAACACACACGATCATTTCCTACTAACTAGCAACAAGCTGCCAGTGAATGAAATATCTATTGTTTCTCATTGCCCATCGACCACTGTGAAGAGATCTCTCTGTGAAAAGGCAGTGCCTAAGCTATCACCATTAATTATGGAAGTAATATAAATGAGACACTCTCCAAAGTATGTTCTAAATGAAATATTAACAAGGCCAGCATCTTTGAGCCTGAGAAATGATCTGTTTCAGTGAGCTCCCTATGAAGAAGCACATACCCAACCAAGACGTCCCAACCTGACATGGTGGGGCTGGACACAGGCCTGGCCAGGAGAGCAGAATTATTGCAAAATATATCTTACTTCACTTTACAGAAGACAGAGTCCAGAGTTAATGTCTTCCCATGGTGTGGCCCCATCAGAGTCCTTACATTTCCCCACCTCACCCAATGCCTCTTCAGTACTTTTGTAGAATATATAATCGACATGGAGGTAAAGGAACTGTCAACCTTAAAATCGAAATGAACAGCTTGTTTGTGTTTGCTCTGAAATGCTGCCTGCTCATGAAACAGTCCTCTCCTGGTTTTCTTCAAGAGCTGATATGGCAGCCAGACCAGGTGGAGTCAATTCTGTGCATTGCAGAAGCGAAGAAGAAAATGGTTCCACTTCCACTACAAAGATATTCTTTGCACCATTATATTAGAACTGAACCCATTAATTCTGCCTGGTGATTATTTCAAAGGTTTATTTCGGTATACATGGTGAATACAGAGGCATACATTTATATACAGTATAGAGAGCTAGCTATAACAGAGGGTAAAGAAGTAGAGCAAAAATGTAAAATGTTTCAAATTAACACACGCTAAATATCTTCTTTTGTATATTGTGAACACTCAGCAGTCCTTCAGCACTGGCACTAAGGTGGCCCAGTGACAGGTCTTTGAATTTGTCCCATGTGGAAGGATGATGCTGATCAGTAAGATGCTTATTTCAGTGGCAAATGTCTATGGCTCTTCTGCTTGGCCATTTCAGACTAATCCATGGAGGAATGCATACCCGAGTGCAATTTTCCTTTGTCGACAAAAGAACTGTCCATTCAAAAAGAAATTACTTTGAACAATGTGGGTATTCCAGGCAGCATCCACAGAGGGTGCCTGAACAATTTTTTTGTGGATATAAGACATAGTAAACAACACCTTATATTATTTCTAATGAGAGTCCCTCAGGCCTGGTCAGTTCTGCACCTCTGACAGATACCAATGAGAAGTAGAGGGAGCACACTTAGAGCCAGCCACATAGGTTGCCCTTAAGCCATTTCTTTTCCCTTCCCTTGTTAGGAGAACCCCTAGCCACATTCCCCTCCAGAGTGCATCTGGGGGTCTCATAATAACAGCAGGTCTCAGAAAGATGAAATGCTTCTAAGTATTATAGCCTCTATTCTTTTAAAACCAAACATAAATTTGTCATGGGACCCTCAGAACATTTATAGCAAGAATCCTGGGACGTGAGGAAGGCGTGAAAGGGCTTCATTTATTTCAAGAAAGCATGTAGAACAATTAAGACAGAGCCTTGAGTGTTTACCAAGATCCTTCTGCCCTCAGTCCATTTGGTAACCTCTCTTCAATCCTCCCTTGACTGGTCTTTCCAAAGCAACTATGATATTGGATACTTGGGATGGCTGGGGTTGGTTGCTTATTCCTCACTCAGTTCTAAGGTTAGCAAAGATAGCTGTATTCTTCTGCCTTCTAAAAATTCTTTCCAGTTTTCCATTGTTCCTGCAAATGTTTCTGGGGAGTAGGAGCGACAGTCCTGTGGACTTTTCCAACTCATTCCACCCAGGTCATCATAGCAGCCTCTTAAAACTCCTCAGTGATCTTGCTAGAAAAACATGTCTTTTGTCACGAACTTAACTTAGATTTGGGAATGACTTACTTGGGATGCCTGCACTCCAAACAGAGAAGGCCCAGGTCGCCACAGAGGATCTCCCTGAGCATATACGTTTGAAAACTGACGTTCTTTCTCCTCTCTCATTTTCATCAAGGCGGCCTTTGTAAATGTGGGTTGTTGTCTGTGCTTGAAAAAAACTGCATGTATTATGACAGACTGGCGCACCTTATCCTTGGGTCTCCCTCAGTCAACTACTCCATCAGAGCCTCCGCATCGACTGCACCCTCAGTGCCAGATGCGGAATGGCACTGTGTGGGAGTCATCTAAGAACCTGAGGTTTGCAACCTGTGTGAGCCTACTTTCCTTGTGGTGATAGGTAAACCCCAGGACATGTTGTCATGCCCCCAAGTGAGAGTGGGCATGTTACCCTCCACAGGGCAGAAAGGCTCAGTACCATCCGAATACTTTTTCTGGAACTCACTGTCACATGTTTAAAGCCTGACTGATTTCTCTGTGTGAGCGAAGTAGTGCCTTCCCCTTCTGTAATAAATGTTAAAAACATCCTGTGAGTCAGCAAAACTCTCAAGGGCTTAGGAAGAAAGTTACATTCCAATATCTGCACCAAGTGTGTGCACGTATCTAAGCATGTATTGTTCGAGGCCTTTGTAGGAACCAATTGTTAGGAATTTGCAGAAGTGAATTTGCTAGGGATTTACGGGGAGGGAAGGGAAAGGCTTGGCTCTGTTTCCTAGCAAACCGAAGAAGCAGCATGTCAGAGTGCACTCCTGCAGAAGGCCACACTCACCCCTGGATTTATCGAGATGGAGATGGCTTAGTTTTCACTGGTCTTGATATTCACACTTTGAAAGTCTTTTGCCAAAGAGTAGACGCCTTAACTCTGCAAACCTGGTGCCTAGAAGTGGCATTTTGGATCAGCCGACATTTGTATCAAGGGTCATTTGCTGTTGAATCATCCAAGGGAGTGCTGAGCCTTCGTTTTTGTTAATCCAAATGGATATGATTTCAATTTAGCTCCTTGACTAAGTCAACAAGGGAAAATCTCCTTTGAACATTTCTCGGATGGGCACCCAAGGGTCCACACATCTCGCCACGTCATGGTGTCACTACGTGGCGAGATGTGGCCTGGGGGGAAAGAAAGGAAAACAGCATCAAGCAGCTTGAGTGAACCAAATGGGAGACACGTAAGAGGAAGCCATAATTGGACCATTCATGTGGTTATCTGTGTGTCTGTCTGTGCACAAGTAGCTTTTGATCTCTGGTACTAAATGGGGTCCTCCATGCATGAGGACACTAATGTTCCAGTCTGATCAACAGTGTGAGGGTTGGAATACGATGATGCTTATGAAGCTTTCTGCAGGTGTCTGGTAAATGGTAACATCTTGTAAATATTAGTCACTGTGACTGTTTGGAAAGCCCCTACTGGCTGAAATTTAACTGGAAAACCAAACCGTTTGGAGGACAAAGTCCTTTCCATGGGCTCTCTGTGCTTTTCTGTTGCCTCCCAAGGCTTGGGGGAAGTTGGCCTGCTTACTGATTAGCACTAATTGCAGTTTAATTATTCAGTACACATAACCGTGGAAGAAGAGGGTTTCCATGGGTCATGGCCACTCCAATCAGAGAGGCCTCTGAGCCTCAGTGTCGTACAAACTGCAGGACTCTATGATCTAATGGAATATAGGATAGATTTGGCCACTGAAAAGGTTGCCTTTGGAGAGTAAGTAGTGATCACGTCGCCTCTAAGAAGAGCTTGCTACTTCTATTTGCCTTTCAAACCATAATTGTTTCTAGAAAGAGCTACATCCCTAACTTCAGAGTATTGGGAGGTGAGTTCTGGAGCAACACCACGTCACACCGGTCAGATAGGGCGGTTAAAAATTCTCTTGTGGGCATGTGACTGGGAGCCAAGGCAACACTGAGAGCCCAGAGGCAGCCACTAATGCCATAGGTGAGGATGGTACTCACCCTTCATGTTGTCCGCTGCTCTGTGACCCATGGTTGTCACACTCCCAGGAGTAGGTGGCCAATGTGCATTTGGGAAGGATTTGCTTTGCCTGACAGACCCCGATGAGGAACAGTGAAGGCTATGCGGGTTCAAAGAGACCCTTGTCTTTCCCTTTGTTGTCAATCCTGCTCACTTGGGGTCACTTCTTTGTCCTGGGAATTCAGCTCTGTAACTATTACCTGCCTTCAAAAGGGTGGCCTCCTTCCCTGCTCTTGGGGTCCCCAGCCTACAGTTTGTGTGCCATGTTTCCTTTCACAACTCTACATTTTTGCACAAATCAGTTAATTTGGTATCTGCTGAACGGTGTCCTGGTATCGATGTGTCTGTAATGAGGCAATCTTAGAACACTTACTGCTCTTGCAGTCGTCGAGTACAGGGATATGCCCCGGTACTGGGTCTATTTATATGTGCATCTCAAAGTTACATCTACTTGCAGAAGATTCTTTTAAATAAGCATGCATATTAAAGTAGAGAAAGCTGAAGACTAAACATTAATCGTGTGACATATGTCCTTATTAGAAAATATTACATCAGAGTGCTAACCAATATGTTTTACAGATATCATTATGAGGAATTTTTTCTTTTGCCCTGTATAGTTTATCAGAAACCTCTACACTGTTTTCTTTAAAGGAGTCGATATTCATTTGTATTCTGTGCTGACAGCTACAAATTGATGGCTAGCAGTTATCAAATAAATGTTGATGAAAACCAGCTACTTAACATTTTAATCCCAACAAAGGGTTTTAGAAGGGTGGACAATTTAGATCACAGGGCCTCGACCGCAAACAAACAGCGACTGCTTCCTAAGTCCCACCTTTCTGTAGCTGAAGATTGTGCTTCAGGTCTGACAAATGATTTCTGAAAGAGAATGGTGAACCCCGACCACCAAGATGCTCTTAGCTAATCCCAAGCACGAGTCCTAGGTAATTTTACATACACTGGAAAGATTGATTGCACGATTCTTCTCTAGGTGCTCACAAATGTTGGGCTGGAGAAGAAATGGCATTCCAGCCTGATTAGACATCCTACTAGGCTTCCCAGAAATTCTCATTCCTGAGTCATGTGTACACTGACTCACTGCCTTTACTTCAGAATGCAGGTGCTAGTTCTCTACGGTCCCACAATTAGGCTGCAACTTACTGATAAATTGTTTTCAAAGATCGTTTAGGGGAACCCATTGCTCCAGCCAGTGTGTTTGTACCAAGAGGTTATTATCTTATCACGTAGATCAGAAAGGAGCAGTGGCAACGAGCGAGTCACGGCTTTGGAGGTTGTATGTTGGAGTTGTTAATGTTACTTCCTTGGTGTAGCTCTTTCGTCTTTGCTGAATTATGTACTGATGCCCAACACAATGGCATGAGTCATTTGATGGTGATTAAAATGCTGTTAAAAGAACTCTTTTTTTATCCATTTAAAAATGTTTCCTCTTGTATCAGCAGTACCAGCTTGTTTACTGATGAGATTTCACAAAGCTTGGTCTCATTCTGATGATATGCAGACCAAAAAAAAAAAAAAAAAAAAAAAAAAAA
>NW_022900944.1:41720975-41821002 GCF_012274545.1 Fukomys damarensis
TAAAAAAAAAAAAAAAAAAAAAAAAAAAAAAAAAAAAAAAAAAACTGATGAGCCCAAAATGAGAGCTTGTTATTAAACTGTCCTCACCTCTGATCCTATAAAGACATCAGTCAGAGGTTGCCACTAGGACAGTTGGAAAGAGAATCCACAGGAAGGCAATGGTGTGGTGAGCATGAGACCAACAAGAAGTTGTCACTGTTTAAATGCTCAGCAAGGGTAGAAAACAAAGTGTGCACAACTGGTCTTTGTAGAGGAGAAGGTGGGATTTGCTTTCAGGAGCCTCACCCTATGCTATGTTCTATAAGAGCCAGAACCACGATGATGATGGCATTTAGATTGTACACTGCCCCAAGCCCAGTGGCAAAAGACTCCAAGTTAGTTATTGATTAAAAAAAAGAAAAAAATGGGCTTTTCTGAAATATATGGTTTTCAGCATGGCAGCCAAATGTAGGCCCATAGGAAATGAGGCCAGCTGACTGCAGACACCACAGAAAGAGAAGGCACCACCTCTGCTCCCCCATCCATGTGATTCCAAATCAATGCAACCGCAGAATTTCTTTGCAAAAATACCATTTCCACAATGCTACAGTGAAACTTGGTATCAACTTAGAAGGTCATAATGGCAAAATTTGACATTGGGCTTGGGAGAATTTGGCTTTTTGCTTTCCCAAGTCTTTTTTGCCTTCCCTTAGTCTTTTCTCAGGAGGGGCAGGTCCATCCTGATATAATCATTCTGGGGCTAGGACACAGGACTCAGGCATGAGCTGACTGGACTCTCTCACCGTTTGGGAGTGAAGAGCAAGTCATCTGACCACTCTCTGCTAGACTTGGCAGCTGCAAAGTAAGATAGAAACCCAAGACAACTCTCCTAAAATTTGTACAAAGCAGCATCTCACCTGAATTCTAAGAACTGAAGCCAAGGACATTTTGGCTTGAGTTAGCTGGATAAGCATCTTGGTTCTCTCATTTATCTGGAGAGGCACTTTGGCTTCCCTTTTCCCCAAATAGGAGGCAGACAAACCAAGGGAAAGTCTGTAGATCCTTGCGCCAAGTACTAAGCGAAAGGTTGTTAGGAATAATAATTCAGTGAAAGGAAATTTGGATGACATGAACTCATTTCCATTAGACTTGAGACACACAAATCAATTGGGAAAGAAATGGCTGCACCCAAGCTATTCGCTGGCTATCTGAGAAGTGGGCAGGGTAGGGAATGGGCAACTAACAAATCAGTGAGGATTTAGTAGATTTCACGTCATGTCACCTGGTCAGCTTCTGGCCTGGTGGCATTTGTCCAGTAGAGTCAAAGCCAGGACTTTCAAAGCTCTAGTCTCTGTCTCACTTGCACTGCACACCCTCTCCATGGTCAGTTCTCTTGGGTGCATTTGATCATTTCATGTTCAGACTGATTCCCCAGTGACCGTAAACACTGAAGCCAACTCAAAACACAAAGCCCCAAGTCTGCTTTATAGGACCTCCCGAACATTATAACTCCTTGGGATCCTGCTTCTCAGAATGGCCCTGGTTCCCAATGATTCTAGAATGCACCTTTGGGTGGGGACAGAAACGCATGTCCCCCATAACCAGACAACCTTCACACTTCCCCAAAGACAGCTTCCTCTGTGGTTGCCTTTTCAGTGCTCTTTCACAACCCCGCCCCCATCAGCTGATAATTAGTTGGTATAGCAAGGGCTGAGATGCACATAAATAATCATAAGATGCCAGATAAAATGTATTGGTTTTAAATTAGAGCCGTGTGTACAGTGTCTCCCTATGAATAGCAGCCTATTATTTTTAATTATGGCTTGCAAAGCAAAGTGATTTCTTGCCCTCTTCACTGCGTCCCTGGCAGTCTTCTGTCAGTCCCAATGACATGGTACCCAGGAGCACACACATATCCCTGGCCACGGCCCCCACTGTTACGTCAGAGTTGAACCAAAAGTGCTCAGTGACGTTCACTGCCCCTTGCGTTTTGCCGTGGGCTGGGCGACAGTGTTCCAGTAGCCACTGTCCCACTGCACATCTGGGACACATAAGACAGTTGACAAAGGTTTTCTGGATTCAAAGGGGCGTGTGTGTGTGTGTGTGTGTGTGTGTGTGTGTGAAAAGCATGTGTCTATGTGTACAAGTCTTAAGCATTTTCACAGCATTGCAAACACCTCCCCTAGCGGCACCGTGGGCAAACAGTAAAAGATCTGGCACCAACCCCACCTGGGTTTTCTACCTGATGGGCCCTAATTACCAGTGGTTGGTTTAATTCACATAGAAGTACTAGGAAGCGCTTGTGGCAGATTACATTGCACATGGAGAAGCCAAGGGCTGGATGTGTCCATTGGGACGTGTTGGGAAGGGTGCCGTCTTGTGCTCTCCCACCCCGTGGTATTTTGAAGCCTTTTGCCGTCAGGGGTGTAGAAAGTCACCCCCACATAACAAGTGGAGTTTATACATTTGTTTTGCCAGGACGGTCCCATGGCACCTTTTATAGCTACGGCTTCTAGTTCAGTGCCCTTTGGCACTAGCATCCAGCTGCATCTCTGCGGGGTGTGGGAAGCTCGCCAGTTCCTCCCAGCACCTCTGAACGCTGTTTCTTTCTTCTTGAATTTCCAGCAACAAGGGGCAGCCACCACTGTCTACTGTGCAGCGGCTCCGGAGATGGAGGGCCTGGGAGGAATGTATTTCAACAACTGCTGCCGCTGCCTGCCCTCAGCCCAGGCGCAGAGTGAGGAGACGGCGCGGGCCCTGTGGGAGCTCAGCACACAGCTGGTGCAGGACCGCTTGGGCAGTGTGTCCGGATAGAGGGGCCCTTTCCTGCCTGCCATCCCCCCTGTTCCATGTCCTTGTGGCACGGATATGCAAGAGCAAAGGAAACAGGAGTGCTTGACAGATAAGATGCAGTGACCGGAAGCAGAGAATTAAGTTCGGGGACAAGGGACGACATCATCTCTCTGTGGCCAGGGCAGGCGTGGATCCTTCTGCTTCCTGGTGGTAGCCTGTTTGAGAGCAAAAGCTCAGTCGGTGTGTGGGTTCTTTCTATCATTGTAGAAGCACAAGCAATGCTCTCTCACTTCTAGAATAGCCTGGCGTTCCCTTGTCTCACAGCCACCACTGCAGCCAGAGGTGGCTTTCTCCTGTCTGGGGGAGAAAAATCGAGTGTCCCTCCTCCCACGATGGATTTTCCCAGGAGATTATTGCTTCATTCATCCCCAACCAAGTCTGCATGGGCTTGGCAACTTCTGGGAGGGAGTCCCAGAGGTTTGTTCCAGCCGATGACGCTGATGAAGAGTTAAGTAGGCATAGCCCAAGTGTCCAGCAGTCCCTGTCAACAACTCCTTTGCCAAAGCTATACATGCAATTCTTTAGAGATGATAATAAATTTTGCAAACCATTCCCTAGATAGCTAGATGGGCAAAAAAGCGAGCATCATGTCCTTGGGAACACAAGAGATGTCCTTGCAGTGGGAAATAAACCATCTATCCCTTCATCCACTACACACGGTCCCAAGAGCAGCCTGGTGGCTGAGCTTCACAGCTCTCAGGCTCCCACTTCCACATCCCCCTTCAACTTCCTCCCCTTCTTCCCACCCTATGCTTAATAAAAGATCATGCTTGACTACAACCTCCTGAAATTTGTATCATTTTTTTCAGTGTGTGTCTCAGTTTTCTTTCAGTGTGTGTCTCAGTTTTTTGTTTTTGTATTTTTTTTTTTAGAAAAGAAACCTAGAGGAAAAATAAAGCGCCTCTTCTTCTTGCAGATGCCAGGAAAACACCGTTCTTATTTCTTCTCTGAGTTTGGGTTTTGTTCTTGTGCTTTGTGGCTGTCCGTGGCCAGGTTGTCTCACACCATTAGCATACCAGCATTGTGTTTTCTGTCAGAGAAAGAAAGAAAAAGAAATGACTATTGTTTCATCTAACACCTTAAGATGTTTTGTCACTACCCACAGCGAGTCATTTCCGTTCTCAGTGGCTCGTTCCCTGTGATTATGAAGAATTTAGTGATTAGAGAGCATCTCTATGCATCAGAATGGAAATGGTTGGGGACCGATTCATCTAAGTTAAAAAGCTCCCTAAATTATAAAGCTCAAGTCTTCACACATTCATTGCTTCATTCAACGAACTTCCCAAATGCAACATTCTGCAAATGCAAAGTTTAGATTAAACAAGCAAGGACACTAGAAAGTCCACTCTGGCATGACAGAAGAATGCATTTGCCCAAAGAAATACTACACCGGGAAGGAGAGAGTGGAGATGTGTCATTGCCTGTCCTCCTGACAGCTGCAGCTCCAGGGCAGGAAACACCATGAATCGCTGGACTTGTGCTCCTGTGGTGCTGTTGATCTCTGCAGCCTCCCGTCTGGCATGTTCTCCTGGAGAAAATCCTGCTTGTTCCAGAACTACTGGATGATGAATTCTACAATGCCACTTTCCTGTGCAGACCTTCTGCTGTTTCTAACATGGACTGTTTATACAAATGCCCATCCCAGTTCTCCTCAGCATCCACACGTTTGGTGACCTCCTTCCATACCAACGTGGACCTTGGCCGCATAACTTGGGTTGCTGCACTGGGGCTTGTCCTTTCCTGCTACCCTTTGGAATCCTGCAGATGCCACCATGTGTCTGAGCCTGGGTTAGCCTGATGATGTGGTGTCAATACCAGATCTGCCATCAAGCTCACCAGTGCCTTTGTGAGTGAGGCCATCCCCCCCTCCACCCCAGGTGAGCCAACCCAGAGATGAAGCTTTCAGTCAACTCACAGGACTATAAGAGGTAATAAAATTGTGTTATTCTACACCACCAAATTTTAGGATTACTTGTTACACAGCAAAAGCTAACTGATACAACTTCTCATTTTTGCTGAGTAAAGGCTAGTTTTTCTCCAGAGCCTAGGAGCTCTCTCATAATCTTGTCCTTTTCTCATTCCACTTTCCAGCATTTTCTTCTCATACACTGAAAGCCACTCTAGCCTTCTTGTATTCATCCAACATGACACACACCCTGGCAACCCAAAGTCTTCATGATTACTGTCCTCTCTGCTGAAGTTGTTCTTCCAGGAACCTCCCTGGCTTTCTTCCTCACTGTTCAAATGTGACCATTTCCAGGGGAGGTGACATTTATAGACACTGCATTCATGGTGTCATCTCAGTCATCCTGCCTTTACCTGTTACTTTTCTCCTCCCAAACGATACTATGGGATGCATTGTGAGTGTATGGATTCATTTTCTCTGTCCCTATAATATAAACACCATAAAATTTGTGTACTCCCTTTACAGTGGCGGCCACCTGCCTTCAACTCTAACTTCACATAGTAGGTTTAAAAGATGATGGTGGAGGGAAAGAATACCATGATGTTTATGAAAACAATGCCCACCACTGTGAGAATGATGAGAACCACAGACTGTTCTAAGCTGGCTACAGTATATCTAATTTCTAAAGGGACCATGATCCAACTAGGTGGCCCCTCTTCCTGTCTTCTAGAGAAGATGTCATCTTTACCCTTGGCTACACCACTCATAAGTCAGCAGAGCCATGATTCACATCCAGGTCTGTGTGACTTCAAAGTCGTGTGGCTTCCCTGTACCCAAGCCACTGCCCCTCCCATGAGTTAAACGTTCCTGTTCTGATAGGATGATGGCTTGTGTAACCTGACTATCTCAGGCTGAGCAGGGAGGTATCTTTAGGGGTCCAACTCTAGGTCAGGTTCAGGCAGAGGTTAAACTAGGACACAGATAATCAAGGTGATGTCCAGAATATCAAAAGGACCAAAGGAAGACCTGTGTCGTGTGTGGACCCTGGCTCAGACTGGTGCAGTAAAGCCCGGGAGACTGGCAAAGGAGGTTGAACATTCCCCTAAATCAAGGATCTCTAGGTTATATGAGTCAAGTTGTTTTTTAACTTTATTTATTTTTTGGTACTTGGGATCAAACTCGGGTCCTTGTGTTTACAAGGCAGGCAGCAGAACCACTGAGCTAAATCCCCAGATAAGCCGGATCTTTATACATTTTCACTTATTTGGCCAACAAACATACTTCGTGCTACATCCTGGAAATTCAAACGACAGAGTTTCCCCCACCCTGGGCAATGTCTCATTATACAGGAATCTAAATCATGGGTCTACCAGGGTCATCCCAAAGCATAAGATCCTACTCCATTTTCTCAGAAGTTCTGTAGGAATGTAAGGCTGAGCGCAGTCCCTGGAACAATGGTCAGGCTTCCTCTTGCTCATGAGCTCAGCCTGACATCCTTGTGGGCCATTTTCCCCTGCCGGAAGCATCACTGTCATTTCTTTGGCTAATACTGTTGGCAACTGTGGGGCAAGTGAGCAGCTGGGTAGGGTGATCATAATTTGGCTTATTCTGACACCAAGGCTGGTCTCACCGTTTGTCACGACACGTGTCATATACCTCCATGTGCATGTGCATAATGTGTGTGCTTTGCAATGATCCTGTTCTATCACCAGCACTACCAACTGCAGGTGCCATTTACTGAGCATCTACTGAGCACCAGTTAAGGGTCTAGGCAACCCACATCCCTCTTTACCATGTTAAGTTTCCTCAGAGGAGGAAACTGAGAGGTTCAGAGAGACAGATCAGCCTCTCTGCAGCCCCACAGGTGGTGTGTAGCAGAGTCAAGATTTGAAACCAGCTCTGTCTGCCTCCAGCCCGTGTACCTTGCACTATGTACCATCCTTCCCAGCAGCCTATAGACCAGCAGTGTAGGGTCGTTAAATGTACTCAAGAAGTTAATTATGCACAAAGGAAAACAAGTTGGCTTTCTGCCCAGGGATATAGCAGGCTCCCTGCATGACCAATACCTGAAGTTAAATTCACAATTTAAAAAAAAAATTTTTTTTCAGTTCTGGGGATTGAATTGAGGGCCTCCAAACTCAGCTACATCTGCAGGTCTTCTTACTGTTTATTTTGAGATAGAGTCTCATCGAGATGCTAAATTGCCCAGATTGTGATCAAACTTGCCTCCTGCCTCAGCCTCCCAGAGTGCTGGGATTGCAGACATGAACCACCGTCCCGGCTGGCACATCTCTTTCACTTGTGTCATTTACCCAGTTAAGGCCGGCTTCATGGCCTCCCGCATTCCCTAGCGACCCTCTCTCCTGATCTGATTTGGAACTGATCTGAGCCTGGCCTTGTTCCTTGGGCTTAGCTTTGAAAGGAGGAAGTGTCCTGCGTGCTCCCAAAGCCACAGACTCTATCCAAAACGAGAAGTCTGACTGCTTCTCTTTTTCTTCTCTCTGTCCCTATTGCTTTAAACCCCAAAGGCTGCCAGTTTATACTTTTCCACCTGAATAAGACAGCCCTTGCTGCAGCTTATCAATAGGAAGCAAGAAATGAAAGCCTTCCCCTGTGGCTTGTGGTTTTGTTCCTCCCGGTGGGGGAGGGGTGCTTCTGTTTTGAACTTCAATGGAGGAGGCCTGATTACTTTCGGTCAAGGTCAACGCTAGGCCAAAAAGTCTTGGTTTGCAAAATCGCTGCCCATTCTGGTCACCAACAGATACCATTTTTAGAAGTTTACGTCAAGAAAGCCTCTAAAATAGCCTTTACCTACCCTATATTATTAGCTTTGTGACTTTCAACATGTTCCAAACTAGTTTGCAGTCCCTTGCGAATACTAAGTAATATCATGAAATGCGATCCACATCATCTCAGAAGAAACGGCTCCGAATTGTGTCTATTGATGAAATGATGTAGAAGCAATAAAGGCAATTTTTAGAAAGAAAATGAATCGTACCATGATATATTGTAACACACGCCATTTCACCTTTTCTTAGTGTCTTTCAAGTCATCACATATTTGGATTCATGCCCACCCCCATCTTCTTTCTCAGAACTTTCAGTCATTTTGCTAGATGCTGGATGCCTAAGGCCTTATGTTGGTAGTGGACCACCGCTTGGAAACCTGCTGCCCTACTGTGCAACTTTTAGGCGAGTTCCGGTTTCTGCTGTTAGAACGGATCTTTCCGTGAGTATGTCTATGCAGATCAAATCCACCCTCTGTGAAGTACCTACTCCTGGGAAATCTGCGGGAGGCCCTACTGCTAGCACTGTGACACCAGGTGGGAGGGCCATGCCCACCTCAGCCTGTGCATTTATGTTGCTTAGAAGCCTGGTTAACATCCAGTGCTGCTGTTCCCATCTTTTAAACTTGTCTTAATATCACTTTTTTATAGTTTGTATCTACTTATATATACACTGTTCCCAAGCAATCAGCCTCCATATTTAGAGTGAAAGCATTATGTCTTTCATTTCCTCCCAGATCTGAGTTCCCAATTTGAATTGTCGTGGACATTCAAAGTGAGTGTAGGGAGTTTGGGTTGGAAAATACCAATGCGGCTCAGCTTCCTCATCATTACCGTGCTATTCAACCCCAACCCGTGAATGTTCTGCATGTTGTCCTTTTCAGACACCAGCTGTAGCACAACCTGGACCCCAGCAGTGTGGCAAAGACTACACCTCACATCCCACATATCTTGGGCCCATGCCGGCACGTGTGTTGACTCCACTAGATGGGATTCCCCAGTAGGCCACTTTGGGACAGTTTCTATGAAGATGTGGAAAGAGAGTCTTGCTTTTGACTGATGTATTTATGGCACTTAACCCTGTTGTGTTTTGGGTAACAGGGAGCAAAAGCTGTGTCTTAGACTCTCAAGAGAAATTACAAATGTGGCCCTCCATCACTCATGCCAAAGAGCGGGGCTCTGCGTCATCTTCCTTCCGGCTGACTCTCCCGACTTCACTTGAGATTCTGTAGCAGGTTGTCCTTTGACTCTGAAATTGTAACAGCGTTTCATTTGATGCTAAGCATGCTGGAGGAGAGAAACTTTTAGGAGGACATTTTCTGGGTGCTTACCAGTACTTTGGACCAAATGCTTACTCGAAAAGCTGTCTTTGTATAGTTAATTCTCACAACTTTTGATGTCCATGATATATATTGTCCCCCTTTTTTTAACCAATAAGGAAACCATTGGCACCTGAGACCACTGCTTCCTGTGTGACACTGACCTACATTTCCCCTCTCCGGCCACCTGTCACCCACCCGTTCCCTGCTCTTTCTCACTCTGCATTATCGCTCCCCGTCCCTCTGTGTCCCGCCCTTGTTCTCCTTCCTCTTTACAGACTTGCTGCGGCTTCTCTTAGGATGCGGGTAGGAATTTATCCAAATATGCGTTTGTCCCTTAAATCCTTTACACATGATTTGTGAGACTGGCTCACCAGAAAACAAAAATGAAAAAACCGAAGAGACAAAGTTCCATCACTACATTGAAATAGTTGATCTTAGGAAGGATGGCCGAGCAATTTTTGTTTGACAAAATGTATGGCTGTTTTTATTAGCGAGTTCAAGTGCAGTCTCATCTGTTAAACTTGTGGGGAGGGAATCCAAAAAAACAGGTAAACAATCCATCTAAATAGACTGGTCTTTTTTTTTCTTCTATTTCTCAAAATGTATTTTAAAATCTATTTATATCTTGTAGTTTTAGTTGAATACAGCTTTGATTATACTCCACACACAATTTAGTATATTTCAAATTGAGTACATTCTTTTTAAATCTTTTGATGCCTTTATAATCATATATTCAGGGAACAGATATACTTTAGTTGCTTGATCATGTTGTTTTATCAAAAAGATAAATCCTCTACCAAGTTTCATTAACATAAGTAATGATTCAGTAAATACATTTGTATAAAATTTTGAGGGGAGAGTTGATTATTTTCTTAACATTTCAAGGAGAATGCCCTGGTCAGACAATGTAAGCTATGTGCAGGTGCAGGTAAGAAAGTATTTCTGGCCTGCCTACTATGGCTGGATTTTATTTCTGCTTAGAGTTCTCTTTGGAGAAAGCAGGTGTATCTCACTCAGGTGAGTTTATTTTTCCCAGAGGAGCAGCCAGTCTGGCACCCAGCTGTCTTAATTTTACCCAAAGATTCCCTGGTGCGGCTCTTAGGGATGGAATGTTTCTTCCAGTCTGGAACCAAGACAGAAGAGGACAGGAGCCTTGTGTCAGCAGAATAAAAAGGGCTGAATGGGGAAAATAGAAAGAAATTAGCTAAACCTTGGGTCAGCCGGTTTCAGCAGCCTTTTGATAGTGCTTATTGTTCTGTGGCTTAAGAACCTCCAGAGAAAGTCTCAGGACTTTCTTAGCCACGCTGGGAGATGTTCAGAGTTCTCAGCCTGGGCTGCTGAGACAGGTCTTGCCCCCAACTGGACACTGAGGCATTGTACCTGGTGTGGCCTAGATTTGCAGAAGACTGAAATGAAGTGCTTGGGCTTTTAGTTATTTATGACTCCCTGCAAATCCACCTCCTGGAGAGAGGCTGAGAAGATTCCCCCCAAGGTGAGTTAAAGATTAAACCATGTGGAGGATTCTTGTTATGTTTCCTAAACAAGAACACAGACCTTCCTAACACACACACACACACACACACACACACACACACACACACACATACACACGCACACTCACACACAATCTTCTATTCAATCTGAAGAGTGACAGTAGTATTAGTCATGATTATTGCTTAAAATAAATATTCAATAAAATCACAGTGATCATTACTAATAATACAAACTCTTTGATCTAGAAATTCAAGTTCTAGATATTAATCCTAAATGAGGGAAATTCTCAAGGCCTAGATAGTTGATATTCATGTGTGTGTGTGTGTGTGTGTGTGTGTGTGTATGGTCATTAGGAATTTTTGGATCCATAATTTTGAAATCAATATTAACATACTAATGGATCTGAAAAATCCTGTTACTAAAACAATCTACAGACACCTAATGACCTTAATGAATATAAACATTATATGACATAAACATGAGCTATGATTAATAATATCAACGAAAATGAAAATTGGAAGAGAAATTAGAGGAGGAGGAAGGGTAGGGGGAGGAAAGGGGAAGGGATTAAAAAAAGAAAAAAGATGTAGTATGTACATGTACCTACTCCCTAAATTATAAATTGCATGTACTGCAAACATATATCAATAAAAAATTTTTTAAATTGGATAAAAAACAAAGCAAAGAAACAAACAAAACATTTAATTATATTTAACCCCAAATCCTTTGATCACAAGCCTTTTTTTAAAATACCTGTTTGCTAACAGGAACAATATTGTTTTTTCTGGAGTCAGATAGAAACATGTTTCTTAAAGCAATATTACTGCTGATAATATTGAGAAAAGCCAGAGAGCAATTAAAATGTCTAAAAGTTGAAAGGTAAGACTGTAACTGCCATGAGATAATGTTATGAGAGAATTTAACTTAAATGATGTTTGTAAAATATTAGGTAAAAAATGTAGGTTATAAAAGATTTTGCAGGCATGATCTCATTTTGGTTAAATATATATTCATGCCTCTGTACATGTGAATTATGAAGAGAGAGAGAGAGAGAGAGAGAGAGAGAGAGAGGGAGGGAGAGAGAACTGAAAGGTGGTAATAATAGTTATCTCTGAACAGAGAAAATGTGGATGACTTTTTTCCTTAATCTGTATTTCCCACATGTTTTACAATCAAATGTTACTCCACTATTTTTTAAAAAGTAAAAGTTGTAAAAACAAAGACCAAAACCTGCCAGAGATCCCAAAATGTGCCTGACAGTCTTACTGAGTGTTTTAAATTCCAGAAAGTTCCAGAAAGTTCTCTCAGGTTGATAACATACGGACAGAAATGGAATGGCTCTTGCATTTCATAGGGAGAGGGTGGGGACTTTCAGAGCTGTGTCACATGAAAAAAAACACTTTTGAAATACCAAAGCAGAGAGATTATTTTTGGCTCTTTTGTTGTTGTTATTGTTGTTGTAGTTTTTTTTTTTTAATAACCACTTAGTTGTCTGAGTTACCTTTCACTGGCTGTGCATGTACAAACACCATCTCCCTGTGGCTTTGACCAGGTCAGCATTCACCAAGAGACTTTCTTCTGTTGGAGTTTGACTTTCTGCCAAGGTTGACTAACATACTCCAGTTGTTCAACCCCTCACCTCTCCCCCTCAGTGCACACATATTAACCTTGAACATTCACATCCAGCCTGTTGCAGAGCCTGGAGTGTGAATGTACAACAAGCTCTCTTCTAGACTTTGCTTTATGATTGTCTGCTTAGAATTTCAACTAAATGAAAGGCAGATTCATTTACCCATTTAACTTCTTTATGTAAAGTTTTTATACAACATATGTTAGGGAAGTAAAACAATACACCTATGCTACTGAGAATGACTATGCTCATCAAAAAAACTTGAATGAAATAGACATAAAAAATATTGATGTAATTGTTGTGTGGAGGGGAATCTTGGGTGTAGACAGCAGCTTGCTTCTTGGAATCTAATGATACCATTATTTTTGGACTTAGAAGACTTCTGGAATTCTGTAATGTTCTATTTGGGGTGGGACAGATTAAAAGCATATTCTCTAGAGTGCAAATATGAGTAAGTAAAGAAAAATATTGAAATAATTCATTTACTGACCAGCACCCTACTTGAGTAAGGTCATTGTGATCCTCCAAGGACAGCACTGTGTGTTTCAATGGTCAAACTGAGGAGAAGGGGCTTGACCAGCTAGCTCTGTTCTCACTTTTAACTCTGAACCACATAGATGCATTGACAGTTCTCAGGCTTTGGAAAGCCGATCTTCCCCAGCTGGCCTGGATGCCTTTCCGTGACCTCAAACTGTCCCCACTTAAGACTCCAGGATTCCTCAGCTCCCCCCTGCCAATATTTCTTCACTGGCCCATGCCCTTTGGTGTTGTTACCACCCTTGATCCCAAGCATCTTTACAGATACCAAAAGTAGGAAGAGGAAAGGGCTCTCTGCCCATACTTGCTATGGTTGAAAATTTGATACTTCTGCTATGTGTCCACTCAGGCTGATTATAAGGCAATTTACTCCGAAAGTTGAAAATAGATTCCTCTCTGGGTTGCCTTCCACACTGTCCAGGAAACTGGGACAGGAGGACCATGTTCCTTGGCCTCAGTGAACATGACCCCGCCTGGAGCTATGCAGAGTGGACCCTGGTTCCTCCATTTGGCAGTGTTCTCTTGCATCTACCTGAGAGACTGGGCATGGTGGGGTTAGGGATGCCAGGATGGGCATTAGCTAACAGCACAAGGACCAATAAAAACAAAATGTGAACACTAATATTATCAAAAAAGTAAAGCAGACACAGCCCATCCTCTTCTCTCCCTCCAGCTCTATGATCATGGAACTCCACTGGCCCAGTCGGAGATGTTCTGTCTAGAATAGATCCTCAATATCCAGATCACCAGACTTTATCCATGTGAAGGTGAAAGGCAGGGCTGGAGTTTACTAGTGGCAATTTTCAGTGCTCACCTCCAGGCCAGGATGGACTCTCCTGCCTCTTAGCCACAGTTTTAATGGAGTCTTGAAAACCACAGTCACTGAAATGTCTGGGGACAGCTTTGGGTGCCCAAGGCTCATCTGGAAGGCAGTGTTTCACACTTTGATGGTCTGTTGAAGAGCTGCTGACCCTACTCTTGCAGCCAGACCTGCCTCCCTCTTGTCTGTGGAATGTGCTTCACACTTTGAGGGGCTGCTGTCCCTGGCAAAAGAGAGCAAGGGGAGCCATATATATGTCAGAACTTTATGAATGGCCCAAGATGGGACCCGTTGTTCTGCACTGGGTAGTGGCGGGGACTGATGGTGTGCAGCAGGTAGGCTGTGCAGTGGCTCGATCCATCTGTGGAGAGGGGAGGGAGGACAGGGCAAACAGAGTTTGAAATCATCGAGCTGCTTGAGCCCTGGGGTTGCTAATGGAGCATCCAGCAGACTATAATGTGCAAAGGAAACACCTCATGCCCCTGGGATCCCATCTCTCCATTTCAAAGTGAAAGATGCTAGGTTTGATCTTAGCCTAGTGGTGACATGGATCTTTAGTACGCTTTCTCATGGAATGACCTGGTTTCTGTGGCTTGGTGCTAGCCACTGTCCGTGTATTAATTTAACTCCATCTTATAAGGCTTTTGCATGCAGTGTCAAGCAAGCAGACCCACTATCTAATCAAAAAAGGCTCTCATCAATCTACAGAATAGTTGCTTACAAAAAATTTATCATAAAAGCACTACACTGAATCTTCCATTCTCAAGCATTAAACATCATCACCCAGTGAGGCTTGTGGTATTCACGGATCTTCCAAACAGGCTGTAAACATACATACATTACGTGAACTTGGAGAAAAGTCTTTGCTTTAAGAATATTCCGTGATTCTTATACAGCTAACTTTGTGGAAGTGAGTTGCAAAGACTCTTTCTGAAGATCGGAGGTAAGAGAGAAATATAAAAAGGGATGTGCTCCCCAGAGGACTCACCTGGCCTGGACTTCTGTCCTTGGCCTGGACAAGGTGGGCTCATTCTGTGGGTACCATGGGAAGTGACAGAGGAGCACAAGGGAGGCATTACTCCCAGGAAAGGCTCAGTGTGTGGGCCGTGCATCTGGGGGACAGTGGACTAGAGGGCAGGTAAAAAAGCCCAGCTCGGACCCTGCTCTTGCCTTTCTTGGGGGCCTTACACCAGCTGGGCAAGACTACGAATTGAAAGAATGCTGCAGTCCTGGGTAACCACTACACACAACGGAATGCTTATAGGTCAAGTTCTGGTTCTATAGTTGAGCAAGCTTCAGCGTGAAATGTTCTTCTCTGTGTCTGCAAAGTTGACCTGAAGATGCCCATTCCACTGGGATCCTTTTAAAGATCAAAGAAATCAATCAAGCATATAAAATTAGTTCACACATAAGCTCAGTGTGAATACCAGCTTCCCCTCATGGCATATTCTTTCTGAATCTAATGTTATATCCCAACTTTCTAAGGTTTATTTCAACTCTCCTGAACAAAATGTACTTATCCATACTAAGACACACCCCTGAGGTCTTTGGCTGCCTTTTCATTTTGGATGTAGAATCAACAGCACACATTTAGTGACTCCTCCTCGCCCCCAGCAATATCTTTGTAATGCAAGGTAGGAGTGGATTCTGCAAAATCTCCCTGTCCTGGACTGACAATGTCACTTGCATAGAACTCGCTGCAGCTTGTCAGGCTGGTCTGGTTCAAATGCCTATTTTAAAAATCACCTCAAAAGCAAAGTAAAACAACGAACATGATGTTCTTCTGTGTGGTCACATGAGTGTTGCCTCTGGAAAACTAGGGAAAAAATAGCTTTCAGGCAGAATAGCAGGGGCTGCCAAGCTATTGTTCCCACCTGGATGAAAATTCAGAGAGCCAGCACTGTCATTCTGGAGGACTCCAGGGCTTGCTTATGATGCCACTGGGCTCTTCTGGGACAGGACTTTGATGTCTCCAGAGCTCAGCCCAGTGAGGGCTATTTGATCAACTGAGTGAGAATATAAGGGAGACGGGCCGCCTTATTGGTACTTTGACCTGGTTGCTTGAGTGCAACTGGGTGTGAGCTCTAGGTGCACTTATGTTTTAAACTAATAAGATAGTTAAACCTGAGGGAAGTCTTATCAAGAGTGCAGTTCACATCCTGAAAACTGGCAGGAGTGGAAGGAAATGTCCCATGCGGTACAGCAAAAACAGTGGTCTTAGCAACAGGCAAGAAGGAAAATCCCCTCATTGCTTTCAAATGTGATTTTTCTTACCTGTGTTCTAATGGTGTCTAGATATCAATATCTATCTACCTATCTTTTTATTTACTGACCCTCCTAGCTCATCGATTAAAGGATTAATCATAAGTTTAAAGAAAGCATATAAGGGTTAATATAACTATGTAGACAACTCATACATACATACATACATACATACAAAAAAAACCCCAAATATATACTATGATCTACTAAAGCAGCTGCACTGGTGAGATATGAATTTGGGAAGTTATGAATAAAGGCACAATTTCTTTCTAGAAATTACACTTATTTCAAATGTTTCTGTACTTAAAAAATTGGTACAACAATGTTTCCAGGTTCTTTATTAAAATTATGTGGTGTGATGCAGCACCACATTTCAGTATTTGGATGTACTGTAATTGACTTAACAATTTCCATTTTGTGGAAAAAAAGAAACCTGAGTCCTGATCTAAGCAAAAAGCCCAGTCTGGATAATGGAGAAATTAACTTTGAAGGCCTATACGAACATACTCAACTCAGTATGAGATGGAAATTTTCAGGTTTAAGCCAGCTAGGCACCCATGTGCATGACCTTGTGTGAAGTTTGGTTTTACGATAAACAATTCAAAATATCTAGGTCAGTGTGTGTCTGGGTTCCCTGTTCTCCAAGGTACTTTTGTGGCTCACATCACTGAGTTCGCTCTCCAAACTGACCCATGTACTTGATAAGATCATACATGACAAGAGCCCAGAAATAATGTTCAGTAACAATTGGCGAAGTATTACCATAAAGACAGACCATTCTTGATGAATTCTCATGCAGATTTTTTCATGCAATATAAACGATCTTTGGCTAAATAATGGGAAAGTCAATGTATAAGATGGGGCATTTATTCACTCAGCAAACAATCACTAACATTAGCCTTATTTAACAGCATGAAATATAGAGAACAAAATGCATCTTGTGAAGCCTGGAGACTAGGGGTGGGAGCAGATCCATAAGATGATTGCCCAGGGGCCATGTGCAACCACAGAAGGCAGCATTACAGTGGATTGGAAGACAGCCTTATGGGTTTTGTTATGGAGATCAGTGTGGCTGTCTTCTCTCAGAGCTACACACTGTGGGGGTGGGCAACATAGATAATGAAGCCAGAAGACAATGAATATGATGATGAGGGTACATGAAAGCACTGTGAGATCAGAGATGAGAAGTCCCAGATCTGCCTCAGTGGTGGATTAGATGCGAGTGAAACTTCCGATCTAAACTCACACTGACATTTGCAAAATAGGAGACAAGCAGATTCGAGACTAAGTATATAGAATGAATGGGATCAAACATAAACTTTTGCTTTTATTCAATGTTTTACAACTGTCACCTTCCTGCCCAGCCTCTCAACAACTTGCTGGGGAAGCAGCTTCTCCTTTTGTAGTCCAGCCGCTCTTTTCACATTGACCTTGGCTGAAGATGCCATCTTACTTCACACTTGGTGGCCACACACAGTTTCTGGAGAGACTGCCAATTTTGAGGCTTGTGAGCCAATAAGCACGGGAAGTTCACCACAGACCACACAATTAAATTCATTTTTGCCCTCAACCGGATTACAAAGACCCCAGAGATATCTGGAAAATTAATTTATTAAGAAGCAATAGCTTGATAATTCACACAATGATAGAAGAAATGAATATGTTCAATATTGTATAAAACAGTTGGCTATCACATAATAGATTGTTCATTGTCAATTTAGTAGCTTGTGTCATTATGCTCAGCAAATAGTTGTAAAACAGTGTATTATTCATGAACCAGCAAGCTTTCATTATTTTAGTGCACATTTATTTTTTAAATGCAGTATGAGTTAGATTAATCTATAAAAGCAACCCGTTTGGTAATAGCCTTAGAACCTTCCCAAAGAAAGAACCACAAGGTGCTGTCTTCGGGATAGTGTGCACATCTCTGTCCTAGTAGAAAATAGGATGCAGCAGTGACTTTAGATCACTCAGCGAGGATGGGCTGCTGTGCCCCCACTGTAGACTCCACCCAGTGCCCAAGCCGGTCTAGACTTTGGTGGGTACATGTGATTCGGCCACCTGATTCTCTGTATGAACTGGGCCATGAATTTACCTTGCAGTGGTTTATGAGCAGACAGACAAGCAGGGACTTGGAGTGCTCTCCCATTTCTGAGTCTATCCGCTCAACCCTCCTGTGAACCCTTTCCCACCAGAGACCCACTAGTCCAAGGAAGAAGAGACACCCACAGGGGCTTCATGTCCACTCCGTAGCCTGAAGCCAACTTAGCCTGGTTCACCTGACCCTCCGCCTACAGACAGATGTGTGAGCCCTTATAATGACAGCTGCTTTCAGCCACTGCATTTTGAGAGCTGTTTGTTACGCAGCTAAACCTAACTGATATACGTGGTATTTGAAGAATTTAGTTTGGAATGCCAGTGGAGAATCCTGAACACTAATGACAGTCAGTTTATGTCTATTTTCCCTGGTATGGAGGATGTCTGACCCATGGGACTAAATGGGATTATAAACCCAAGAGAAAGATTACATCTAATGTTTAGAGAAAGCAAAGATTGTTTTCAAATGGGAGCCTCACATTGAAAGCAGTGGAGACAGCCTCTCAACTGAGAGCCTTGGTTTATACTGAGCTGCTCCTCACCTGGGTGACTTCATGCATGAGCTCAAGGGAATGACTGGAGGAATTAATCTGGTTGATCCAGTCAGTGAGGGTTGACACACTTTCATTTAGATGTTGGAAAATTTAGGTTTGACTAGACAGGATCGACTTGGTATTAAGAACAAGGGAGTCAGGAGTGATGGTACACTTCTGTATGCCAGCACTCTGTGAAGCTGAGGGAGGAGAATCACAAGTTCAAGCCCAGGCTAGGCAACTCAGCAACTTAGCAAGCCTCGGTCTCAAAATTGAAAAAATATGAAGACATAAGTCATGCAAAGGCCCTGTGTTCAATCCCCATTACTCATTAATTAATTAATAAAAAATGAATGAATGGAGAGAAATGCCCCACACTGTAGGCACACAGTTCCTGGCGTTCGCAGCTCTGATGGTCGCAGTGGCTGCCATAGCTATATGCCTGATGGCTCTTTTGGGTGATGCTTCAACATCTTCAAGTTCTGATGAGCCATCCCAACTAATGTTTGGGTCGGAGGGCATTGGCACAGGCTGCATGCACTACCTGGAATCCTCCCTCCCACTTCTTCCTCCAGGTGAACTGAGAGGAGCTCCTACACAGGTCTCCAGACCCACGCCCTGGGGTATGAATGTCTTCTGGTTGGCTTCACAGGGTAAGCCAAGCATTCCTATCTTTTAGTTCCACTGAGCCTTGCACATCCTCTGGTAGTGAGTGACTGTGCTGCTTTACTTTGAATTACCAACCAGTCCCTCTCACTCGCCTTGAGGTCCCATCCCTTTGCTTGGCACTGACACAGAGAAGCAGCTCTGGGAAGATTGGGAAGAAAGCAGTGAGGGCCTCACCCCCTGCTCTCCCTCCATGTAAGTCTTCTCTCCCCGCTTCTCCCATCTCCTCCCTTCTCGCATCTCCCACCACCACCCACATCCCCAGCCATCCCCACCGAGGGCAGAGCAGCAGATCCTGGATTTCTTATTGGAAGTATTTTTTTAAGTACTTGCCATTTCCAATGCCAGTGACTCCAAACCCTCAGGTAAGACTTAGGCAAGGTTTACAATGATAGGGAGTAGGCCAGGACATTTCTAATTAAATCCTTTAGTGCTTCTACTTGACCTCATTTCAACTGTACCATAAATTTTGAAAAAAAAATCTCAAATTCAAACTTTTAAGTAATACTTATGAGCCATTGTAGAACAGGGCTCTCCTTATTAACCCAATCACTGAACATGCTCCGATGGCCCCAGTAGAGCTGGAGTTGGGGTCGGATAAAGGCCACTGGCCATTTCAATTAAAATGTTTTCAAGGATTTCAAAATAATAGAAGGAACTTGCCTATAATTACAGATGAAATAATAATTGAAAACACCTCTCCTAATCCTGTGTGTAATGTGCTGCCACGCTGCTGGTGTCCGTGTACCAAGACAAATACCTCCCTGAGATGGGGAGCTGAGGAGACAATTACAGTATAAATCCCGGGCTCCCATTAACACCGGCTCTATTAGCTGACTTTGTCTTCAGTCACATTAAAGCCCCGTGGAGTGTGCTGGTGGCTTGGGAGGGAGCAGTTTGGGCCCTACTTAGATGAAAATGTAATTCCACTCAGTAAATCTCTGCTATAATTGGTTATAAGCACACACGTTGGCAAAGAACCACTGGGAATGGTTGATGGGAGGATTTGCTCCCCTTTTCTTTTTCCCTTCTCATGGGGGTTGTTCTCTTTCACAGAGAGTGCAGGCACCTAGAAATAACACATAAGTGACTTCTGACTCTGCATTCATGAGAGAGAAAGTTGGTCTTCTTGGTCTTCTCCTAATGGATTCAAGAATCTCACAGTCTGGCTAGGTCATCAATCTCCAACCAGGCTTTCAGACTGGGTCATTCTTGGTTGCAGGCAGTGTCCTGTGCCAGCAGGCTGTTTAACAGCATCCCAAGCTTCAACTCAGCAGTTGCCAATGGCAACATGCCACTGTGGAATAACCAGAAGTTTCGAGATGTTTCCAGAAGTCTCCCAAAGGGAAAAATGGAGCCCAGCTCAGATGCCCGGATCCAGCCAGATGCTGCCATGTTCTGGGTTTCTCCAGCTTTGGCCCATGGCCATCACCACAGCATCTTGACCGTGACCATCTGGACTTCTTCCTGACCTTCTGACACTCTTGCCTTCTGGAGTCACCTGGGACAGGTGACTCTCAGAGCTCCCTGCTGGTCGCCTTTGGACGATGCCTAGCATCCCTGCTCTAGGGAAGAAGACAGCTTTATAACTGCACATCAGCTTCCAAGAGGATCCAAACAGTTGGACAGAGGCCACACTAGAAGCTTTATTTTGTTTTTTTAGGTTTTTGGAAGAAGCCCCTACTCCTGTCTTCTACTTTTAAACTTCCTTTAGGGCACCACAGCCCATGAAATCTTCTGGTAGATCTGAGTACCACTAGGTATTGTTGCTAAACAGATTTCATCATTGTCTTTGGGTCCTAAAGATTTCAAGGGGGCACTGGGTGTAAGGTAAAGTGACTTTCTGGAAGCAGGAATGGTGTTGCCAAGTTGAAATACTAGACAATCAATTTAATTTGACTTTCAGAGAAGCAACAACTTTTTCCCAATGAGTATGTCCTGTGTAATATAGGATATACTTATGGAAAAAAATCAGTCATCTATTTGAAATCCAAATTTAACTGGACATCTTTTATTTGCTATATCCAACCAACACTGAGCGCAAGATTTTGGACTGAGCTTGACCCCATCCTGCTCTATCCCTCTTTTGACTTCCACAGGCCCTTTGGTGGACCTGGACTTGTTTGTGCTGAGCGAGCATGTGGCATGGTCAGGAGTGGAACCACGGGCTGTACAGACCCAGTGGGGACACAGCTTTGTGCTCTCACATTCTGTAGCCACAAGCCCTGCCTCTACACCTGGCTCTTCACAGCCTCTCCCTTGTCACAGCCCTGCTGTGGTTTGCCACTTTGGCCAAGGCTGTGTCCACATCTGCAGTTCTGAGCAGGCTCTGTGGGTTTGCAGCAGTGATTTTTGTAACTTGTTGCTTCACCAGCTCCTCCCTTCCTTCTATCGCTTCCTCAGTCCAGCCCAGCTGAGCTTCCCCATGAACCCCCAATGCTCCTGCTTCCTATGCAGCACTTGGCCGATGTTTGGGCACTCTGAGATCATGTCACCAACTGTCCTGGCCTCCTTAAGACTGAGAAATTTCCTGGAATGTGACTATGGCAAAATTTGAGGTGTCCCAGGCAGAGCAACATCTTCTGGAGTTGATCTGTAGGGAACAAACCTCCAGAATTCAAACTTCACCCATCAGATGACGGGGTCCTCATTTGCACAGGGCTGAGGAGAGGAAAGTGAATTCTAGACTTTTGACAAACAGCTGGATTAATCATCATTGCCACACAGAGTCTTCCTGGACCATTCTGTCTACGTAGCCTCAACCCCTAAACTGATAGTGATAGTATGTCTCACAACTGGTGTGCACACACATGCACACATTTTGGCAGCTTGCTTCCCATCTGTCTGGTAGCTGGTAAGCTCTGTGAGGCCCTACACTGGATCCCAGATCCCTGTATACAGCCAGAATTTCTAGAATTTAGGACAACTCTAGTCTTTGCTCTCAAAGAATCTTCTGATTGCACAGGTTGATGACTCCGTGTCTGGCAGAGGAGGGACAAGTCACAAGCACAGCCTTGACCCCAAGGATTGGAAGGCAAGACTAAGGTTTGAAGGGATGAAGTCAAAGCTTTAAGGAGGTTTGACATCCAGAAGGGCAAGTGTGTCACCAGGCCCAGGGAACTTTTGCCAACAATTATCTTGAAACAGATCTTCCAGGGTGGTACAGGACTTCCTTCCTCTCTTTTTGTGGCCAAGAGCACTGCAAGAGTGGGCAATGCCAAGGTAGCTGGACAGAGAGGGGCACTGGGCATGGTTCAGGGACCCATAATTGGCTGTGAGTTGGGGAAGACTATGTAAACCTTGATTTAGGGAGGCTGAATTGACATTCAAGGCCAAAGGCATTCATATACAGTAGTGCTAACTTTGGAATGAAACAAAATTGAGAGACATGGTTGCTGTGTCCGCACATAATCTGTCTCATCCAAATGCATGGGGCTCCTTGTGAATGCTCTCCTTTCACATCCCCTGACCCACTTCCCTGATGTCTGTGTTTGCCACCATTTTGATAAATTTCTCCCACTGAGATCTGCCAAGACCCTACTGCCTCACAAGACAACATCTTATCTCTCTTCTACCTGAACAAGAAAGCCTTTTCCCTATTTGCTAGACAACAAGGGCACACCTATACAGATACTTGTAGACTGTGAAGGGCTACTTTGGGATAGCTAGGTTTTTAGGAAGAGTTGCCATTTACTAGTTTGAATCTCTAACTGCTTGAAAATAGTCTCATTCCATAAATTTTACCAATTCTACCATCTGGCCTTCTCCCAAATCTCAACTATTGTGAAAACACATGGACACTCATTAAAATCATTCTGTAAAACAAAATTTGTATTCCCTTCTCTATGTGTGGTCTGGTTTGGCTGACTTTATTGTATTAGTGGCATATGTAAATAGCTCAATGTAGTATTCAGTTTGCTGTTAATGAAAAAAAAGAGAAAGGGGAGATAAAGTAAATATGAAATTTGTTAATTTCAAGTCGATTTTAGTATACATTTTGAAACCTCAGTTCCTTTGACGTGTGGAAAAATATCCAGTGGTGAATGAAATTGTATGTGAATGTTCCATATCTAAATTTACCTCCCCCCATGTCCATGAGTAAAATTTGCACTAACTGAAAGTTTTTTTTGTGTGTCTACCCATCTTTCTATCCATCCATCCATCCATCCGTCCGTCCATCCACCCAATCACTCATCCATCCATCAATCCATCTACCTATCCTCTATCCTTTCCTTTCTTCCTCTCTTTCTCTCTCTCTTTCTTTCTTTCTTTTTTCTTTTTCTTTCCTTTCTTGTTTATCCAACCCCATCCATCCACCGTCTATCCTTTCATCCATCCATACACCCATCTACCTATCATTTTAGTCATCCTTTCACCCACCCACCCATCCATCTATCCATTGATCCATCCATCTTTTTAGTAACTTTCTATTCACCTTTCAATAATTTTGACTTCTAACTCTGCTCCAGGTACTGTTTTAGGTTCTCAGGTAGCTCCTATTCTAATGGAACTCATTTTCTGCAAACAGGAGGCAAAACAAACAACACAAGCAATCAATGAACAAGAAAATGTCAGCAAGCAATAAATGTGACAGACAAAAATCAAAAAACCAAACCAAACAAAAAACAAGCAGGGCTGTGACAGCCCGGTGAGAATTGGGGGAGAAGGAGCTGTGTTAGAGCGGGTGATCAGGGAAGGGCTCTCTGAGGTGGGGAACTTTCAACTGTGCCAAGGGTTAAAAGAAGAAAGACAAAGTCCTGGAGAGTGAAGAGACAGTGTGAGAGCCCTGTGCTGCCCAGGAAACCTGCTTTCCTTGCGCTCACCCAGCTGGATCCGGGCTTATTCAGTAGCTGACTCCTCTTTGTGCTTTGTGAAATTAGGTGCTTGGTGAAATGGCATCAGGAAAGAAGGAAGAAAAGTTGGCCAGAAAAGTCCAGATCACGTCATGAAAAGTTCCACACGGCACCTCTCCCCACCGGAAGTGACAGCGGCCATTTGCAAATTGCATTATCTCCTACCCACGCTCACCAGCTGCAACGCACAGACGCACCTTTCCAGAATCCTTTGTTGGTTTAAAACCCTTCACTAACTCTAGCTCATGTTTGCATCAAGAAATGTAATTGCAAACAGGGAAGATGAGAGATATTGTTACAACACATGCAAATCAAACATTTATTTGCTAAAACAATTATACCCAGCAACAGCATCTGCCTGTAACATTCTAGAATGAGTTAAAAACTTCTTTCATTTTATTTCCTTCTAAGTATGCTTATCATTTTAGTAAAGGACATCTTTTCCCAATAGTTCTTACTTTACCAGCCTAGTTTTGGATAGACTTTTAGTAATCTTAGTGTCTCCTGCTACATAGCAATTAAAAAAATAAAATCACCAGTGATTTAGCTCAGTGGTTTCGATGACTGTGTCATAATCACAAGGACCTGAGTTCAATCCCTGGTACCAAAACAAAACAAAAAACAAACTTACCATACAAAAAAAAATCATCCTTGATAAACCTCAAAGAAGCTTTATTCCTCCACTGCGTCTACATTAATTTTGTTATTGATTTATTTTACTTGGATCACATACTATATATCAGATGCACTGGAATTGCTTTTTTTTTTTTTTAAGTCAACTACTTCTGGTTTGGACAAATACACATCAAAGGGTAAGAGGATCCCTTAGAATTTAGTGATGCTACCTGATAATAAACATTGCTTTTATGGAATAAAACACTTTTTTCCTCTTCTTTGCAGTTTCACTAAAATGATCCAGCATCCACAATAATAACTGCTTTAGACAGCCTACTTTCTCCCACTTCTTTTAGCTCTCTAATTTCTTACATGATTCCCTGGGTTTTACAAGCATTTTTAATAGAGTGACATTCCAGATTCTCCTACATAGTCAAATCCTTTCATAATCAGACTTGTTTTTCTCCATAGGAATTTAATTCCCTCTGCAGAATTGGAACATGGGCTGGACTGATCTGGTTTACATTTTCAGACATGTTTTCCTTCCCCTGAAGATTAATTTAACTATCGCTTGGCTCCTTTTCATCTCATTTTCACTTAAAAAATATTCTAATGTCATTCAGCCAGTGTCTTGCACCCTGTTTTTTGAGGACAGGGACTTCAGCTCTGGGAACATAGTTTGATCTTGCCCATCCTCTCTCAGTTGAGTTCTGGATAATGCTCAGGTTAGCTGAAATTAACACAGAGTGTCCAACACAAGTACACACCTTTCAGCTCAGTTAGCTGACTGTCTGTCTCGTTATGATGAATCACTTGTATGGCCAATTTGATATAATTTTGTCCAAACTAACAATCATATAAGTTATTTATCTTTAGGTGCATAGCACATCGAATGCGTAAGAAAATCTTTTAAAAGTTTAATCTACCTAACATGCTCTTAACTCCTTTCCTTAGGTGACCTACTCTTGCTCATTCCTCAGGACTCAGCTTAAAAATCTCCTCATTGAAGATGCCCTCTCTGCTCCTCTGTATATTATAACTGGTCTTCTAATGTTGCTCTGTTTTTCCCTCCTCTTATTCCACCTTCTCATCCTTTTTCTTCCCTCCTTACCTTCCTCCCTCTCTCCCTCCTTTTTTCCTCCCTCTTTTCCTTTTTTCCTTCCTTCTTCCATCATAATTTACTTTTCAATTTTTGCTTGGTCTGTCTTTGCCACAACTTGATGTTCTGCAGTCAAGAGCTCTGATCTTTCGCCTAGCCCAGGGTCTGACACAAATAATGAAAGTTTGGTAAATTAACAATAAAAAAAAACCAACCCTATTTTCACTGTGTGGCTTCCATTGCAGAAGCCACTGTTTTCACCTCTCTGGCTGAACGTATCAAATTCTCCCTCCTCTGAACAACAGTCCAGGACTCTTGGGTCCCTCTTCACTTGTGTTCTGATTCTGGCACCTAGGTCTTTCAACAAATATTCATCAGGGCTGTGTTGCCCTTGCAGAGGAGGTTGTCCCAAGCACAGAGGACTTCCAGTCACATGCCTCATTGCAATGCATTCGCCTGTTTAAGGGGATCTGCAGAGAGCAGCCAGACTCACACTGACCGCTCACACTCAGCCATCTCCAGTTCCCTGAGGCTGCTGAGAATCATATCACCGCTGGCACTTGCCAGAATGGGGGGTGGGGTAGATGAAAAATCTCTCATTTTTATGGCTCTAGCAATTTGCAATTACATACGTTGTATCAGGGGCGGTGTCACCTTCCCAGGTGTGCACCAGTCATTATTCTGATGCTTAGGGGAGGTTGTGCCGAATGGCAGGGGCTGTTAAAACACATAATTCAGTGATGATGAGCACTAGGCCTGAGGTTCCTGAACGCTTCCTGTCTATTTATAGAGAATCTGGGATCCCATCCAGCAGGCTTGCCAATTGCATCAACCAAATAATAAACCCGTTTGAGAAAGCCGTTATGTGTTGATTTCATGAGCTTGGGTTTCAGGCTTACAGCTTACAGCTTGCTGGCTTGGCCTAGCTTTATGAGGGTGACCAATAGCTCCAGCTTGCCTGGCACTTGGGGGATTTGCTAGGATGTGGGACATTCGTTGTTAAAACTGGGACAGTCCCAAGGAAACTTGTTGAAAGCTGACCCTAGCTCTATTTTTTGGTGATAATATTGTCAGCAATACTTGTCACCACCAGTGTCTTTATCATCAGAACAGTGATGACTTCCAGGACCCCCTTCAGAACCATGATCCTCAGGTCTAATGTGGTTATTTCTTTGACATGGCTATATACACAATCATTCTTTAATAAAGTGTAGACTGTGTCTAGGTATCTGTTCTCCAGTTTGTCTGAGTTCAGACATCGTCTGCATCACATCTTTAAAAAAAAAAGACAATATTTGAAGTGTGTGAGTTGAGCAGAGGAACATTTTCCTCCAGAGAAATATTCCAAGGTGCCTAACTCGATAAAACCTTTAGGTGAGTTGCTTTGGTCTAAAGGAGAGCCAAGAATTACCCCTGAAAGAGCTTCCCTTGAAGACTTACTGGTTTGCGCATTCCAGCCTGCTGAAGTCGTTACCCCGTTCTGCCTGTCTAGCAGGGAAGCAGTCACACACTGATGTTAAAGAATGTACGTGTTCAGGTTCCAGTAAAACTTTATTTATAAACATAAACTTGAATTTTTGGCATCTTTTCCTATGTCATAAAATATTCTCTGCTCCCCAACTATTTAAAGTTGTAAGAACCATTCCCAGCTACTAAGCATACAAAATCAGCCCTGATTTGGCCCATGAAGCATACTTTGCTGACCTTTGTTATGAAGATGTGTTTGTAGCCTAACTTTGACTCTCACACAGAAGAGTTCTGTCTGCATGGTTGTGAAGAGTTATTTAATCTCTCCAAGCCTCAGTTTCCTCAGGTGTGAAAGGGATGAAAAAGTATAATCTATGGGAACTCTGTCTTTTCCTCTTGAATTTGTTAGGACCCTAAAATTTCCCAACACAGTCTATTTAAAAATAAAATAAATCAATAAATCCTACATGCAGAGTGGAATAAGGCAATAGAAGTTCTTAGCAGCCAGAAGGCACTTGTAGCCGTTATTATTCAGTCCTCAGGGAAATCCATGAACTGCTCCTTCTAAGCCTACCCCTGACTGTCCTTCAAACTGCGACCACTGCCAAGCCCACCCCAAAGGCATGACCCTTAGGACTTGGATCCTGATCCAATTATGTCAGAAAGAACTGGTCCAAATCAGTGCAGGTCAAACTCACAAATGAGTGCTCCTTCCCTTCCCTCCCCATTCCCATTTCTTTCTTTTCCCCACACTCCAACCCTGTCCTACTTTGGTTGCCCTCCACTGGTTGAGCTCTGGGACCTTTTCCCTGGGAGGAAGCATTACTTGCTTTCCTTCTGCAATGTTTTCCCAAAGTTACAGGCCACTTTTCACTTAAATATCTCTGTCAGTCTTCCCCTTAACACCTGCCCTAGTTTCCCCATTTCAGTAGAGTGATTTTTATACCACACTCCCTCCTCCAGTGACCTCCAGGGCTGGTTGCTGGGAGTAGCAGTCACATACATACCCTGTTACGTTTTTCTACTCCTTCCTTCTCTCCAGCTCTGTTGACCTTCAGCCTGCACCTTTTTGTCCTTGACTCTAACACATGGAACACCTGCTGTTCCTGAGAGACGTTTGCAGCTTGGACCATCTGAAGCCCGTGGCATCTGTATGGCTCGCGCTTCCCTTGATCACGCACCCTGCTCACACCGTTATTTTAGTTTACCTTGTGCTGCAATCACCAGAGGAACCCTAAGGAATCTTTTTCTTCTTTCTCTCTCTGTTCCTGAGAGACGTTTGCAGCTTGGACCATCTGAAGCCCGTGGCATCTGTATGGCTCGCGCTTCCCTTGATCACGCACCCTGCTCACACCGTTATTTTAGTTTACCTTGTGCTGCAATCACCAGAGGAACCCTAAGGAATCTTTTTCTTCTTATTCTCTCCTCCATTCCATACCCCAACCAGTCACTGAGCGCTGGCTCTGTACCTTCTGAATTCACAGCATGCAGTTGCATCCAAGCACAGCACCTACCAGCCCATCCCTCCTGATGTGGGGCATCTGGAAAATGCAGCAGCAAGCCTTTGAAAAGCACTTTTTACATTTCATTGTTCTTATTGTTTAAAACACAAAATGTATCTCGTATATTCACATTATAAAATTAATTCATAGGCCTCACTGAAACTGCAGAAAAGTCGAACAAAGAGGAAAATAATTAACCATAACCTTTTTTGGACATTTTGGAATGATTTTCCACTGAAGGATTTAGACATATTCCTGTAATTATTCCTTCTTTCTCTCTCTCCTACACACACACACACACACACACACACACACACACACACACACAGTAGTATATGCCAAGACATCATTTAATACACAGCAGCATCAGAGTTTTTCTTTGTGATTAGTGTGTCATCGAGCATCATCCCATGATTTCATAATATTCTAACCAGGGATCATCTTATGTTCTGTTTAATCTTTTCCACTGTACTGGCAGGCACTTGTTTCCAATTTTTACCATTAGAAGTAATACTCCAAGCAACATCTTTGAGCCAGATGACTCTTATAGGATCTTAAATGACTTATTGATGGCTGATTGATACAGGTGGAATGACTATGAACATTTCAGAGATGGCTATACATTTTAAGGTATTGTCAGAGTCTTTGCTGAATGATATGGTTGCTATTGACTTTCTGCTTTTTTTCCAGGTGGCCTAGAATCTTGGTCTCTGGATTGCTTTCCCAGAGAGAATAATCCTTATGGAACTTTCCACTCAATCTGTCATCCTTACACCAAACCAGCCTCCTTCCCTTCCTTTAGCACATTTGGCTAAAGACTGCAGATTAACTAAGTGGACAAGCTTTTGTTTCAGAACACAAGTACCAGATCCTCCATTTATCATTTTTGCCCAACCTTTCCGAGTTCATCAACTTGTTTCTGATATATAGCAAAGCCTAACTTCTTTGTTTAAAGAAAAATTCCAGGGCTGGAATCCCCAAGTTGACTCATTGGCAATGGTAGTGCAAAGAGGTACTGTCATATTTTACTGCCTAAAGACTCTGGGAAATGAAGCTAAAAGCTCACTCCTGGTCTCCCCCACCCACAAGCACAGAGCAAACACCTTCCTTCTTCTTCATTTTTTTTTTTTTTTTTTTTTTTTTTTTTTTTTTTTTTTTTTTTTTTTTTTTGTTTTTTTTTTTGGTACTGGGGATTGAACTTGGGTCCTTGTGCTTGCAAGGCAGGCAGTGGAACCACTGAGCTAAATCCCTGGCCAGCAGACATCTTCCTTCTAAACACACCAAGGCCAACTTGTCTTCTGTCTTCTGGTACCTAGCCTGGTATCTGTTGCACACACACCCCTCAAATGCACCTGAACACACACACACACACACACACACACACACACACACACACACGAAAGAAAACTGCTGGTTGACTTCAACTCAAGAATGGTTAATTTTTACCCTTCCTGCAAAGATAATCTCCGACAGCCGGCCTGACCTGTAGTGGTCTTCTGTGAGGACAGGCATGGGTTGGATATAGGAAGTGACTAGAAAGACCTCTCTCCTCATTGTGGGAGACAGCTATCTCCTGTGTCGAGTGACAGCAGGGAAATTCACTACCTGCCTCCTTCTCAGAATGAATAAAAACCCGATCCATCCAGAAAATCCTTTTGGAACTGATCCTCTTGACTTTATATTTTGGGAGCATTCTCCTTCCACAAATATCAAATTTGCTTTACTGCCAGAAGAGGCCTTTGAGTTCATCTTGAGCACTTGTTGGGGATTTTAGTGGGGGGCTACGGATAGCTACTTCTAAACTTCTTCTTGACTGCTGGGCCTCCCTTGGTTTGGGAAGACCTCGTCTTCCACAGTCTATGCAGATTTTAGAGCAGCCCAGGACCAGGACAGGGAAAGCATACCCTCTTGGCCAACGGGGAAAGACTTAGAGCTCACAGAGATCAAATCTGATAGGCTGTGTGGAGTGACAAGGTACTTCATCTCTCTAAGGCTGGGTTTCCTCATCTATTGATGGGAATAATAGCAAGTTTCTTGTAACCCTGCTCGGAGAGGGAGAGGTGTCTCAGGGACATTTTCATTTTCATGCACCTGGCACGAGAGATGACTGATGTAGAAAGTCTTGTTGTAAGCAAGAGAGAAACCTTCACTAATTGCAGTGACCAAGAGTAGCATAAGGGTGTAGGCAGGTCACAGTTCCTCCTTAACAGCACCCATGTCACCAGCAGTATTCACAGGTGAGAAGAATGAACTTCAGATGAGAGCATGGTGTACCTGAGCCATATTTAGGACTCCGGTCAGTACCCTCAACTCACCACCTGCTGGTCTCTCTGTGATCTTGCACTGCCTGACAGAGGACAGAGTCACTTGCCCCCAGACAGGGGCACCGGGAGGGTACATGAGCTGAGGGAGGTGCCAGGAGAGACCCACACCCAGCACAAGGCTTCAGCCATGATGTGGATCTCTGGTTTGCGCAGCCTGGTAACCTGGCCATCATTGTTTCTGAGTTCCAGATAATTGCCATAGAACCATGCTGCAAATGTCCTAGTCATAGAATCATGTCACAGAACCGTGCAGCAAACATTAAGAAAGGAGTGCACCTACAAACTGGTGAGTCCAAACTGTGTCTGTCATTTAGCTGATAGTCTTGTACCCATGCCAGTTCCTTGGTCTTGCTAGGAAGGGTGGTTACATAAGGGATCATCATTGCAGGGAGCCAGGATCATTCTGTGCTATTTTTGGTACTTCCTTTCACTCTAAAATTATTTCAAAATAAAAAAAAAAATGTAAGTCCTCTGCTTTTCTTTATTCTTCCTGAAAATCATCCTAAGGAAATAAAGACGCATAGAGAAAGCTCCACAGATAGCATCTACCGGAGGAGATGTTAGAGTAAATTTGCAGTCAGGTATTTAGTGGGCTGCTAAGTGTAAATCATGCCAGCTCTGGGTGGGGGTCACCTTGGGCTGCGGTACTTCCAATTTAACAGAAGCTGTGTCCTGGCATCTTGTCTGTGCAGGGAAAGTGGTATGATATCCAACTCATTGCGCTGTGTGGAGTGTACACGTGCAATTCATGTGCAGCACAGAATCCAGAACTGTGCATGTACTCAATAAATAAGAGCTGTTCTTGTGGTCAAGAAGCACACACACAAGGGCTGTGAGAAAATATTACTGCCGGTAACAACCAGAGATGGCAAAACCATACTTGTACAACAGCTGCTATTTTTTAATGGCATGATGATGCATAGAGAGTCATCTGTATCAGGGACATTTTTTGTTTTCCTCTGGAAACTCCACTCTGATTTACAAAATCAACTCAGGGAGCAGTGCTATCTTGAAATTTTAAAATGAGAATAGAGTGTAACTCTCAGATAGAAGGGAAGGGACAGATAGCATCACCTCTGGGCTGCTCTGCCGGGTGAAGCTCAGCTGTCACACTTGAGAGGCCATGCGCTGCAGAGGGAGCACGTGCATTCCCCAAGGGGACGGGGTGAAAGCCTCTGTGCTGTGTGGTTATTTCCAGTTGTTATAATCAGCACAGCCAGGAGCCCTGGGGTCCTCAAGTGTATGGAGAGAGCGCAGTGTCCAGGGAGGTGGGCCCAGCTAAGTAGGTGGTCCATACCTGCTCCTCAGAGACCACCCTGCCCCAGCCCCTCCATACTTCCAATCTAACCCCAAGACCGAAGTCCTCCAGGGAGTGCTTTCCAGGTGGTGGGGAGAACCTGGGGCCACTGCTGCTAGGACCACAGAGGAACATAGGGGTCCGGTAGCAGCATGGCCATAGTGGTCAGCTAGGACATCTGCAGATGCCCCTGGTCTTCAGAAGGCACCCACCCTGCTGGCCAGGGTCAGGCTGGTGAGGCCTGGTCCTCTTTGAGGCTCTTCGCCCTGCTAGTTCTCATGCAGGGTGAGACCCGGATATATGATGGCTCATTACTAACTCTACTGGGGCTGCAGAGGAGAGGGACACAGTCTCAGAGCTGTTCTCCTGTCATTCCAGAAGGACTTGGGGGCCAACCGTATCTAGGCTGATGGGAGAGTCCCTTCCTTGCTCTGTGCAAGCTCCCTTGCTTTGTTCTGTGGATGGGGTATAACTGGAGAGTCCCCAGAGTCCCTGTACAGAAGCACAGTCCCTGGCTGTCAGGGCTCTGGAGGGAGGTGCTTAGGTCACTGGGACTGTGTCCTTGAAGGGGGAGAGGGCCTCTGTTCTCTGCCTCTGGCTGCTCCTTGGTTTGGGATGTGACCTCGGCTCCCACCACTGCTATCCAGGGCCCTCAATCCAGGCCAGTGGGGCTGCCTGACCTTGGACTGGAACCTCCAGAACCGTGAGCCGCATAGACTATTTCTCTTTATGTGGGCATCTGGAACTGGGGAGGGCAGCTGCCTTCTGCCACTGTGATAGGCCAGCCATGCCTCCCAGTCAGAGTCTCAGCCGGTGGCTTCCCAGGGCCAGGAAGCCACCCTCACCCGCATCCAAGGGCAAGACGGGCTGCTCTCACCCTCATGTTTCACCAAGGCCCTGGGGAAGCCACTCGCCACTGTCTTCACAGTCCTGACCACCACACACAGTTAAATTAGGGATTCCTGCACAGAGAAAATGCCTGCTTCCTAGAACTCATGTTGGGAACTGAATCCCAGAGTTGCCTATCAATGGCCTTTGGGACTTTGGAGGGTGAGGAAGATAGAAAAGCTCTGCACCCAGAGTGGATTAATCTACTAAGGGATTCATGGATTTTCAAGGAGTGGCTTTGGGACAGAAGTCAGGGCTCTGCGGCTCACTTGTGCAGGGCAAGGAAACCCTCTCCAGATGCTAAGCCCACTCCAGCACCATGCACTTGGGGTCACCAGGACTGGGAGCAAAAGCCCTTTATCCTGTATAAATCACCATCCTTGCTATTCAGCTACAGCAACAGTAAGCAGACTAAGTTGATTTGATTATTATTCCCCCGCCAGCCCTAGAAGGTGGGCTTTCTGTGGTAACAGCAGCACAGGAATACAGTAGGTGCTCAGGAAACCACTGCTGGGTGAGTGGGATGCTGGTTGAATGAGGCTGTGACTCAGTGGGCCACAAACTCCTGGGTGTACGTTGAGACTACCTCCCCAGAGGAGGCAGCCGCACCGCTGGTGTCCAGGGTGACAGGGGCCCCAGCCTCCGGCTGGCAGTGCAGGAGGAGCTCATGCCTGGGATCTGGCCATACCATGCATCTCTTGGGGGCTTCCCACCCACCATGTCCTGGGTGTGGCAAGGCCAGGGTGGCAGGAGCTGAGACTGGCATGATGCCCCTGGGAGTCCGGTGAAGGTGGCCAGACACCAAAACAACTCTGCTGCTAGCTTCTTCCCTGGAGGTGGCCACGCCCCTGGGGAAAGGCCACCTTTGAAGGGTCCTCAGGACACTCAGAAGGGCACCTTGCAAGGCTGCTGGGCCTGTTTTTGTCTGAACCAGGGGAATCACAGGGGTGGGTGGGGGCACGTCCTTTCCAAATGACTTGTCTCTGTAGAATAATTCATTTCTAGCTTTTCAGAGAAGGTGACAATGCCCTAAAGATGCTGAGATGATAACAGGGAGGAGCCGGGCATCCTGCCCACCCCTGAGAAGCACCACAGATGCTGGGCACAGGCTGAGGGAGGTGCACTGAGGCCTCAGCTGGTTGCTGGGCTGTGGACAGCTCAAAGCTGGCTTGTGCAGAGGCAAATGCAAAGGTGGCCTCACCCTCTCAGCTGAGACGGGCGCAGTGAGATCGCGAAAGGACAACAGAGGCAGAAAAGCGGCAGCACAGAGTTGGCACCCAGGGACACAGAGGAGCAGGACACAGCCTGGCTTGTGTAGAGCAGGGTTTGGGGCGGGAGGCTGGAGGAACACAGGTGGCGGAGACAGGGGCATCGAGGGAAGGACAGACCCGGGGAAAACTGCCTGGTCAAGGAGAGAGGTGCCCAGAGCACATTGTGGGAGCTCAGCGTGAGCCAGGACGGGGCCCCCGGCAGAGGCCTCTTTAGCACAGCAAGGTTTTTTTTTCCTGCCTCTTTCTCTTGTTTTTCCATTTAACACTTTTCACCCACTAACAGCTTATATACACTTGACTCATTTACCTTATTTTCTTTCATTGTCTGTTTTACCACTGGCATAGAAACTGTTTAGAGGCAGGAGTTTTGCCAGCTTTTCATTGCATCCCCCATCCAAATGCAGACACTGCTCGGCACATAGTAGTTGCTCAAAAAGAGCCCATTAAACACCATATTTGTACATGGCACGGACCAGAGACTTGAACAGGCGTGACGCGTTAGGGTGTAACGCCTGGGGGCGTTAGGTGATGTGTGCATATGCGATCTTCTTTCTGATAGAAATTGTCAAGAACACCCACTGGACAGAATGCGTGGTGGCTTCCAATCTGTGAGTGTGTCGGTGTGGTTGCCTGGGATACGGCCAAAAGTAAACAATCCGAAAGCCGGCTCAGTTAGAGACACCAGTGAGGATAACTAATGACCCAGTGGCAACATCCAGGGAGGAAGCAGGCACCCAGGACCCGCCGAAGCAGAACGATGCTCTGGGGAGATGAGGGGCCCAGCCCAGGGTCAGTGGGGGCAGGTGGAGAGGCTGTGCGGAGGGTGCAGGACAGAGGGGTGGGGCGGCCACACTGGGGGGAGGGAGGCATCCTGGTTCCCATTTGGGCTCAGCACAGGACCTTGCAAACAGCGGGGGTTTGGCGAATGTTTAAGCAGGGAATGAATGCGTGGATGTGGACGCCTGGGTAACAGTCTCTTCATCCCGTGCTCCGGGGGCTTCTCGTGGAGGGGCCCAAGGAGGAGAGGCACGAGAGACTCTGCAGAGGGAGAGCCGCCCCTTCCACTTCCGGCCGGAGAGACTGAGCCACAGAATAAGGTTCCGCAGGAGGCACCCCGGGAAGCCAGGAGACCAGGAGGACCTGAGCTCTGGGTGGTTTCGGGATAATCCTGGGCATCACCCTTGACCTTAAGTGCTGCCTAGGGGCAGGGGGGAGTTTGGCACAGTCTCCATCTTGTAAGTGGGGCGGGTGGCCGAGGGCTCTGCTCCTCAGGAAGTGGCCTGTCCAGACTCTGCAGGAGTCTTTCCCAGTGGGTGGCAGGAAGCATCCCCCAGCAACGTGGGTGGCACAGCTTCTCCCGCGTTTCTTCCCTCAGGGAGAGAGACCTGAAGACTGTGTGTTTTTGCAGATATGGTATCCGTGGTTTAGAAGGTTTAGAAGGCTGAGCCCCTTAGCTAGGGCCACACAACCCCAAAGTGTCCCAACTAGAGTTCGAGCTGAGCTCTGCAGTCCAGGCTTATGTTCTTTCTCCCCACTGATCACAGCCTTACTCTATCCAAAGCAGGCCTCTGGGCTCTCTGCCTACAGCAATAGGAAATGTAGACCAGACCAAAGACATGACACTTGGGACAGAAATACTTTGGGATATTTTTGTGGCTGCAAGCTTTGGACCTGAGGACAAGACAAAATCTGTTAGGTCAAGGACCTGAGCCTCTCTGAGGGGCAATATTCTCACTAGTATCACAGGGTTGCCTGATTTTCCCCAGGGTAGAAGGAAAATATTCCAGAAGTTTCTGAAGGACTTCCTCTCTTGTAATGCATGTCACCAAAGGAGTAAATAAGTAGTAGAATCAGAGCCACATGTTTCCCACACCTGGGGTTAAAGGAAAGAAGCAGAGATTTGGAGGCAGCTATGGTTTTTAGAACATAACTGGTATTTTCTGTGTGCACACACTGTGACCGCGTGCTCATGCAAGTCATTCAACACACATTCGCCAAAGTTTTGCTGTGTGTCCAGAAGTGGGCCTGGTCCTGGGGACAGTAGTGGGCTGGTAGCTCCTGCCTCTCACTGGGATCGTAACCTGGTATACACAGGGGGGTTGGGGAATAAATAACTGTAGGATCCTTGGCACTTTCTTACCTTAGTCTTCTTGATCTGGGACTTGGAAGAAATTCCGTGAGTGATGTCAAGACCAGCAAGAGACATACTGTATAGTTACAAATATATACCAAAATGGTACTTAAGAGGTTTGGTGTGCTGTGGTCTCCAGGTCTGGTTCTTCCCAAGGGAAGGTGTGATCTCCCGTAAATCTTAGATCTCCACGGAGTTGGACGGGACCACCCCCTCTATAGAAATGCTCCCCTGGTGCAATTCTGGAATCTAACTTTGTTTCCTGCCAATGAATTTCTCACTTGTGGGGCCTATGGGCCTCCTTCCCTTTTTTCCTGTTTTTTCTCTTCTGCATGCCAATAGTGGTCAAAGTGTCTATGCTGCCTTCTAAACATCAAGGTTCTAAACCAGTTGTCCTGTGTGTGGGGGTGGAGGGTGGCTCTTCAATGCCAATACCCCTGGGGGCTAGCTTGCAGGTCCCTGGAGTTTGTGCCAGTGGCCTCGACTCTGTGGTAGGTCTCCTCTCAGCAACACACACTTTCCAAGAGCTTCACACTTGGGTTGAAATGTGTATACAAATGTGGGTACAAGTGATTTCACTTTGATTCAACTTAGTCTACAGCTGCCATGTCAAGGTGGCCCCAGATCACCTAATCCTGCCACTGTCCTGAAAGTTTGGTTCTGGTGCCTGGCTGCATTTCAGCCTAGGAAGTCAAGACTACACAGGAGCTTTTCATGTGGTAAGATCCAAAACCACCTATAGGCAAACCAGATGCATCCACCATAACTGGGCAAAGAAGATCCAAGGGAGCCTTGCCAGAAAGGATCCTGGGAAGGTTCTTGTCCCACGGGCCATCGAACAGGAAAGGAAGTGGAAGCCTCAAAGGGTGACACCACATGGTCATAAACAGCAGGGTTGGAACAGGAAGCCAGATTTTAGTCTCAGTCCAGGCAGAGAAAAATAGAGAAAGCTTGTGAGTTGAAAAACCTCCTGACGTGTGTAGCGGAGGGAAGTCACAGCAGCTGCCTGCTCTTGCACATCACTGTGGCTTCAGAGATGATGCTAACCACGCTGAGGATATTCTTTTATTGAATCCACTTTATAACTAAGCATTTGAGTCATTTTCCGTTTTATTGGTAGCAACTTGCTCAAAATTAGGCACCTAAAACATGACAGAGGACGTATTTGAACCCGAAGGCTGAGCTGTATGTACCCTCTTGCAGATGAAGCCTCTACTGAGTCAGGTCAAAGGGTGGTGGCTTTATTCTGAGGACATTGTTATCTTCTGGGACTAAAGCCAAGTCCACCTTCAGGAAGACCACCCCGATGAGCATGTCTTCCTGATACAAATGGCCATTTCTGGAAGCACTTCCTCCTTCGTTTCCACGGAGTGGCAACTTCACATCCTGAAGACAAAACCCAGTGCTTTCCTTGTCAAGTACCAGTTGCCTCCTTCCTGGACTTCCTTTTTCTTTCTTCCTTTTTTTTTTTTTTTTTTTTTTTTTTGGTACCAAGGATGTAACTCCCATCCTTGTGCTTGCAAGGCAGGCAGCGGAACCACTGAGCTAAATCCCCAGCCCCTTCCTAAATTTTAATTCAGTACCAAACTCTCAGGAGAAGCTGAGAGACCCGCAGAGTCAAAGGGGAAACTTTGAGAAAGGGAAGCTGTGGGAACCAGAATTTGCCTATGAGTAATCTTTGATCTTCCCCTGAAATAAACTCTTCAGGAAGCTATTAAAGTCACCCGATTGTAAGCTGGAGTAAGTTCTCTAACTCTGTGAGTTTCCTCACGTTCCACTGAGGATAACATGTTGATACATGGGAGTCACTATTGTTTTTAAAGATTTGTCGGTGCCATTGGTCAGTTGAACGAGAGCGCATTCCCTCGTTTATTCTAAAGTCATAAGGTGTAAGACAGTGGGCTTCAAGTCAGGGTGTAAAGATGAAATTTTAATCCCACACATACATCAGCCATGTCTCTCTGAAGCCTCTGAATGTTTTTACCTGGGTCTCAATTTCTTATGCTGGTCATAGTGATGGCTGAATCCTCAGTCTTTTCTCCCTTCTGTTTTTCATCTGGGTCCCCAGACTCGACCTGTCAGCTCAGTGACTGAGGGGGAAACTGGGAAAATAGCTAGGACAGGAGGTCTCAAAGTGGAATGTGAGGACAACCAGAGAACAGGCTTGGGTACCTCAAGAGGCAAGAATAACCCCTCGGATCACACCAGAAAAATCAGAAAGATTAAGAGAGAGAAAGAAGTTGGCAACACTGGGAAAAGCAACCTGAGTTTCACGGAACCCTTGGCAGAGGTTGTCTCTCTGGAGGTAGCTCTGTGAATAGTATCAAGGTCTTTCTTCACCTACAGTGCTGCACTTTCCTGGGTTAGCTAAGAAATTAACTTTCCAAACTTCAGATTCTTCATCTGGGGCCATTAAGGACAGTGGAGTAGGGTGGTGAAGGGGCTTGGTAAATTCATTGATAAGTTAGGACATCAAATGAATGTGTATCGAGCAGCTGCTATGTGAGAAACAGAATGTTGGACTCAGTTGGTATTGGAGTGAACAAGAGCCCGCGCCCTGCCTTGCTAGGGCATGGCACAAACCAGTGATGTCTGTAAAGTGGGAAGAACAGTCTTTGGGGTACGGTGGTGGTGACATGCATCTTTGGCTTCCCTGGTCCCATGGAGACAGGCTCCTTCCTGGATTCAAGCGGTTGTTGAATGAATAAGTGAGTATAATTACTTCTCACTTTGACTCACTCCACTGCCAGCTGCAGACATCCTCCCTCCCCTAAGTAATGGCTCTTTATCTGCAGTGTGTCAGGACAGGTCAGGAGGTTTCACGCTATTTAGCTTCGAGCTCCCTAACTGTCAAATGGGAATACCCAGAAGGACCACCCCGTGGGACACCTGTGAAAGAGAACCTGGATGAGGCAGGGTAAGGGGTTTGCATGACACTGGCTCAGCACCTGTGAGTGGTCACCAGCACCCATCCACGCAGGTGACGCCACTGTGCCGTTGTCCAACTAGGGCAGCAGCACAGAGTTGCTTAAAAATGAAGGAAGAAGGAGTGGCACAACTAGTCTAGTGGAAAATAAGCATGAGCATGTACGAGCCCAGACTCTGGGCTAAGAGAAACGGGCAACACAGAGCTGTTGCTCATGACAGCCCGCCTTTCTGGGCGTGGATTTCACATGAGGACCCTAATTCTGAGAAATAAATCTCAGTGCACCACTGGGCTCCTGGGACAGTCAGAATCATCGATCGATCGATCGATCGATCATGTCAGTCTCTCACAGGCTCGCACACACTGGCACAGGCACACTGTGTCCTTGACTCCTCTGGTTGTCTTCTGCCTCTGACACTGACCGGCCACGTGGCCTTGGATCAATCTTTTCAGGTCACTTCGCCTTTTGCACAGCTCTCCCTCCTCCCGGTCGATGGGAATAATGATCAGGAGCTTTTAGGAGGATAGAAATTAAAGAAGATGAAACCCCTCAAGGCATTTGATTGATATTTCTTTCTTTGAAATTGTTTTCTGACTTTTCATGCCTAAGTCTTTGTGGAGAGCAACTTGCATTTCTCCTAATCCTGAGGCCTGTCACTACCCTTGGACTCATCGTGCCATGTGCTTCCTGACACTGTGTGTCACCCAAGACATCTTGGGAGCCAGCCGTGGTGGCACACACTTATAAATCCCAGCACTTTGGGAGGCTGAGGCAGGAGGATTGCAGGTTTCTGCCTAGCCTGGGCAATTTAGCAACTCAGTGAGACTTTGGGATGGCCTGGCTTGCAGACCCACAGCAGCCACCCCTTCCTCCCTGCAGCCTGGGCCCCACCTGTGGCCAAGCTTGATGATGACTCAGGGCGTCAAGGTGGGTCACTCTCCTCAGCCTCAGTGAAAAGCATGATTCACAGCCCCTTCCCTCTATCTGTTAAAGCAGGGGGCCCAGGTGTGGTAAAGCAGGACCCGAAACACAACTCCCATCCCAAATGAGCCAACACCCCTGTTTTGTCACCAGGATTTAAAAACAAAAATCGAAGCTCTGGTTGTGGTCACCAGTGTCCTGAGGTTCCCCCAGGCAGAAATAAGGTCAGGGTGAAGAACACAGCCGTTCTGAAACCCCAGTGAACTTCAGAGGCAGGAGCAGAATGACGGCCGCTCTGGTTTTCACTCATCTTCCCTCTCTGTGGCCTGTGACTTCAAGGCTGGGGGCTGTCCCTGCCTCTCAGACTTCCTCCCATGCAAATCACCCAGGAGAGGGGTGAGGGCCGCCACACCACAGAGGGAAACAGAGATGTGACCAAGTCCAACCACCAGGACCTACTTTCTATTTTATCAGCTCTAAGAGAGGTGCCTTCTCAGTGCTCTCGCAGCACTGAGCAAGGGCATGCAGCCTCCAGGATTGTCTACACCCTGGAAGCAGTTACTTCTGAAGAAACAAACGCTCTGGCTCCCTGGAGAGACAGACCGCAGCCCCTGGAGCCAGCAGGGTCCCTGTTTGCAGGAATGTACCAAGTCCCTGTTCGTAGCTGCTGGGCCAGAGGAGTCTAAGGGCATTGGAATTGACATGAGTCTGAAGGCCGAAGAGGCTGTGGGTGTGGAGTTGGGGGAACGGCCAGAACTGAGGGTCGCAGCTCTCACCTGAGTCTGTGAGGCCTGGAGCCCCTCTGCCATGGTCTCTGAGCCTCAGTTTCCCTTTGGAAGCAAGGGGACTGGAATCTGCCACCTCTCTGCTTCTCTGCCCCCCAGGAAGAGAACTTGTCTTGATGTCATTCACCCAGTAACTGTAAGCATTGTGGCTTGAAAGGTTCTGGGCTCCTCGCTCCACGCGTGCACACACACATACACACACACACACACACACACACACACTCACACTAACCTGTGAGTGCAAAGACCTGGCCAAGGCTTTGAAGTGAGCACCTATATCCTTGCTTCTTCATTTACGGACAGGGGAGTGGAGATCTCAAAAGGCCCGTAACCTTCATAGATTCTGTCCTATAAGATTTCCCAGTCTCCCAAGGTACATAAATATCTTTCAATCTCGGAACGTAGACAAGGCTGTTCTGCTCTGTTCTTGAGTGCCCTTTGGGAAGTCAGGGAAAACTTTCAGGTTGGAATTGTCTCACTGTAAAATAAAGAGGTTGAATTGCCTACTTCCTAAAGTGCCCTTCCTTCCCTAATTATGTGTACATAAGGGACAGTCACAGCCCATGAGCAATTACAGCATTAGAATCATAGCCCTGAACCCTGCAGTGCTTATTTTCCCTGCCACATGTGGGTCTGTTGATATCGATAAGATTGATCCTTGATTCTGGTAAAGAACTATTGGTATACAATGGCAGAGGGAGGCAGTCACTCTAAATTATGGAATGGAGCAGGGTGGAACATCTCTGTAGGGTTTGTCTGGAGTCAGCCACCCAGCTTCCTTCCCTCCTCAACCAAAGGGACTGAAGGATTTCCTCCAAATGTGTAATAAATGGGGATTACAGAGCATGGTGGAGATCCGGAAACAGACAAGTGTCCTACCGCACCAGGCAGGTGGGTGAAGAGGACAGGCTGCTTCCTGGGGATGTGTCCTGAAGAGAGAGGGTCTCCTAATGTCTCCTTGAGACTCCTGGAGAAAACAGGTGTCCTCACAGGGTATGGAATGAAGGAGGGAATTTTCTTCCCGACGGGGGCCTCTGAATTCTGCAAATAGGTCCTTTCACACCAACAAGGGTGGCTTGCACTTGCAGACAGACAGGCAGGTGCAAGCCAATGCTGGGGGTGGTAATGGGGATAAAAGACACCTCTGACCCTGTGAGTGGCAGGTGGGCTGCAGGCTCTGATGACAGCTCGATTTGACGTGGCCCGGCTGGGCTCCTCTAAGTACACTTGGGACAGAGGTACTGAGCGGTGCTGCCTGTGTTTGAAGGCGTCTCCCTACAGCACACCCAGGGGGAGGAGACAAACCCAAACCACTTCAAGTGGGTCCCGATTTTGAAAGCTGCCGCATGAGAAGTGCAGAAACCCAAGCCCCCTCAAGTCCTGGCCCAAGAGCAACAGACTGGGATGAGAGCTGCGCTGGCTCCCAGCAGCTCCCTGCAGGCCCATGGGCATCTTCACTGCGGAGCGCATCCATGGGGGGCGGAGGAAGAGGAGGAGGAGGAGGAGGAGGAGGATCTTCAGCTCTGGATGCCAATCTGTACCCACAAGACCACAGCTGGGTTCCGCGTGGACCCCTGGAGTGGAGCAGCTTTCATTTCTAACCACGTGCCATACCCATCTCTGAACTTTCTGAGAAAGCATGGGTCACAGTCCGGGGAAAGACCCCAGACAGTGGCAAGCCCCAGCACACTGAATCCAAGCCAGTCACGCTCTCACTCATTCCCATCCTGTTCCTTTAACGCTCCAGCAAGCCCCCTCCCAGCCACCCACAATCTCACAAAGAGGGGAGCCCCCCGATTTTCCTTTTACCACATGCCATGCCTTTGCTTGCTACCCTCCCCTTTGAGCCTGTTCTCTTGGTCTTGGCATTTACCCACCAACTCTTTACAACTGCAGACTGGCTGGTTGGTCCTAGCCAGAGCCTAATCAGAAACCCTAAACTGTGATCCTCCTCTTCTTCTGAACTTCTGGTAATCCAGAATAACTCAAAGTTCTGAATGGTAAAATACAAGGGTAAGAGATGTGTCAAAATGCTACGAAATGGCAGCAGTTTTGTTTCTATTGTCTTTTGTGGTGTTATTGGTTTGCAGGCCCTTAAGGTACCCTTAGCTGGGCCCTCAGGTAAACCAGAACTGATCTCTTCCCCACTCCCTTCTCTCGGCCCTCTGGGGACCAACTCTGGCCCTATGCCCATTGGTTTCTGCAGAGGTCAAAGAGTTTATCCAAGCCCTGGGCTTGGAATGTGCTGGAGAAAGAAAGACCATGACTCAGAAAGGGAATTTGGAATCCACTCTCCATTTCACTCTGGTGTGGCAGAGTCCTTTTGCGGCTATAACAAAGAATCACAAACTTGGTTGGCTGAAAATGACACAAATTTATTTATATCTCTGCAAGCGAGCGTCCACACTGGGACTCACTGGGCTAAAATCAGTGTGTCAGGGGTGGTTCTGTTTCTCACAGACTCTAGGGGTGCTGGGCTTTGAATGTGTTCCCCCTGTCTCAGGTGTAGGAAACTTAATTCCCATTGCAGCAGTGCTGGGAGGTGGGCCTGATGGGTGGTAATCAGAACATGAGGACCTTGTTCTTAGGAAGGTCACAGGCCTGGGTTAGTTGTCCCAAGAGTTACTTGCTATGAATGAGAGTTCAGCTGTTATTGCTCTCTCTTGCCTTTTTAGCTTTCTAACCACTGGCTGATGAAAAAGAAGGCCCTTGTCAGAGGCAGACTCTTCAGCCTTGGATTTCCCAGCCTCCAGAATGGCAAGAATGAAAGCTCTGTATTTTCATAAATTTCCCAGTCTCTGATATCCTGTTATAGCAGGACTGAGATAGTAAACGTTCTTTCCCTTTTCCAGCTTCTAGGGGTTCACTCCCATTTCTTAGTTTAGGACACTTTCCTCCATAATCACAGCCAGCATCAGTGGGTTGAGCTCACCCCACACTGTGTCACTCTGAACTCCTTCCACAACAAAGGCTACTTTCAATTACACTGAGCCACCCCAGATAACACAGGTACTTCTCACTATTTGAAGAGTAGTGATGAGCAACCTTAATTCTAGCTTCAACTTTGGTCTTCCCTTGCAAGGTAACAGGATAGTTACAGTTGTGGGTACTAAGACATGGGTGTCTTTGAGGAATTTCTGGATGTCTGTAGAATCCAGATGGATTTCAGATACTTTATGCGCAGTTTTTATTTCAGAATAGCCTGATCCTTTCTTCTCTGGGAAACAGTGAAGTTGCAGCTGTATCTATGGTTCACGTATTCGTAAGCATGGTCACTAGTCATCTAACTTACCAGCTGAGCTCCATCTCAGCAAGTACAGGACAGGCCCAGGAGTCTGCCCTAGTTCTCCAGACAACTCAAATGCCAGTGTTAGGCTGGAAGACTAACACTGGAAGACTTTAGGAAGTCACCAACAGCATAGATTTCAGAGCCACGTTAGAAGCCCAGTTGTGGAGGATGGAGAAAATGAGCCTGCTGTGGTCCCTGGGAACCATAGATCACCCTCACCTGGGTCGGCTCTGGAGCCCAGGAAAGTGGAGCTCATGCCATGAAGAACTCTCTCCATGCCACAAGCACTCCCCTAGCCAGTCAGGCAGTCAGCCACTCTGCCCTTGTAAGGCTCAGTACAAAGGGTCATCTGCATACGGGGGATTTCATTTCAAGGGAAAATATTCTCAACTGTCCAGCTTGTTTTAGAAGAGAGGATAAGAATATTTAGATTCCCTCTGGCTTAAATTCCAGGGCAGGAGATTAATAGCTGTGTGATCTTGGTTGTGCTGCCCAAATTCTCTGAGCTACAAAGCAATACCTACTGCATGGGTAGTAACCCTGAAATATATGTTTTGCCACATTTCCCACTTATGGAACTGGCAACATGAAAGTGTTCATCCCTACAGATAAAAAATAGTGATAGTTGATAAGTAGTGAAAATTTATGAGATAATCACTCTGCCAAACTCTTTTTGTTCATTTTTCATTGAATACTCCCAACTCCCCAGCTCTTCAATGGAAGTGATTTAACGCTGCTGACCTCATAAACATGAGTAAATAGAGATAAAAGGCGGTAAAGTGACGTACAAAACTCAGGCCTGATGAGGAAATGGGATCTGCAAGAGTCCAGACTGTACCTTTATAAGCTCATTGTCTTAGATACTCCAGACTTTAAATACTCTGTCCCATTGTTTACTCTTTTTGCTTTTTCATTTAGAAAATATGGTCCATGAACTGGCAGATTTATAGCATTGTGATTTTTCACTTCCATTTTTTTTTGTTTGTTTGTTTGGTTTTTTGAGACAGGGTCTGACTATGTAGTCAAGACTGACCTAGAACTTACTATGTAACCCAGGCTGGTCTCAAACTCACAGCAATCCTCCTGCCTCAGCCTCCCAAGTTCTTGTATTACAGGCGTACACTACCATGCCCACTTCACTTCCATTTTCAACAAGGGAAACAGTAAGAGAGGAACCATGATGAAGTTACCTTCTGCAAAAACTAAAATATAGGGCATTGGAAGCCTTGTATTGGTTGGAAAATAAGTTTGAGAAAGGCTGCAGACTCTACTCTGACATTTTTTGTCCCAGGCTGCAAGTCCTATCAGAACAGTGTGCACTTAGGGACTTTTTATATAGCAGGTCCTCAATCCAAATAAATGTCTGAAGTAGGCCTTCTTGGGATTTGGGGCCTCACCACAGATTTGTCATCCAGGAAAGGAAGGTTATGAAAGGAGCTAATGTTTACCCAGCATTCTGCGGCCACCATTTTGCCGTCTTTCTGTCTCTTGAAATATTTCCCTGGGGAGAAGTCCACATTACACAAGCCAGAGGGACACTGGGAAAGCATCAAAAAGCACAAGTGTGTGTGTACGTCATAAAAGAATCTTTTTAAAAATTTGGATGGAAACCAAACCAATCTGTGTTGGGTATGTCCACAACCTAGGTCGTAGTCCTCCTGGGGCAGAGCCAGCCTTTCACTGGCACCAGCAGAGGGCGCTACTTGTGCTTTGAGTGTGGGCGCCATGTTTGGTTCTCTGTAAAGTAAGCGTTCCTGTGGTGGTGGTGGTGGTGGTGATGGTGGTAACACTGACTATGAGAAAGATAAAGCTTCCATATTAATTTCCTCAACAGAGGATCACACACCGGTGAAACAACAATTTATTTCCATAGTTCTGGAGCCCAAAAGTCTGAATTCAAGGCAGCAGGCTAAGCATCTATGCTTCCTCTGAAGACTCCAGGGGTCTTCCTTGGCCTCTTCTAGCTCACTGCAGTAGGCGTCTGTCCTTGACCCCCTTGGCTTATGGCTGCATCACTCCAGTGTCTGCCTCTGCCTCCCCTGGCATTTCCCTCTCTACCTGCTTATATGTCTACAACTTTTTCCTTCTCAGCACATTGGTCATAGGACTCTGAGTACATCTGCAAAGCTCCTGTTTCTTAATGAGGTCCCACACACAGGAGCTAGAAAGTCAATATGTCATTGGAAGGGACATAATTCTACCCATAGCAGCCTGCTATCATGCTGGACAGTTGCCTGAGCAATGCCTTTGATGCAAGCACCATAGCAAGCGTGTGACAATGGTGAGGTCAGCCCAAATGAAACTGCTGCTTTTATAGGTTACAAACAGTTGAATGTCAGCAATTTCATACGGCCATGCTTGACATTATCTGACTTGACCCCCTGAAATGAGTCCTATTACTAGTGGATCTACTGATGAAGGAAGAAACGAGGCACTTATTTTTTTTTTCCAGGGAGATGAGGTGGTGATGACTTTAGGAATTGTGCAGACCCCAATAAAGCTTCTCCCTCCTTATCATGTTACCTAGCACCTCTGAGATCTGAGCTCTGTCTGTAAAATTAGAGATGGCTTTTGGGGCATAAAACTTACGTGTAAACACATGACAATCACTCAGTCAACAACTTGGAGGCAGGCTAGATGGGACATCCACTCGTTCTGGCTCTTGGGAGACTGTATTTGTGGTCCCAGGAGTGAAACCCTTGGGAGGACTGACGAGGAGATCGGTATTTGCTAAGAGTGTAGAGCCCTGGGCCCCAATCTGCTTCCTGAATTGAAATTTTAGAGAGGGAGGCCTGGAAACTTGCATTTTCTTTGATGCCCATGGAGGAGTCCTGAAACTGCACCATGGACTGAGTGAGTCATTTTCCTCTCCTCCCAGACCGATACAGCAGGCTGATTAGGACTCGGAAGAGGTGTCTGGATCCCTGCCTCCTGTAAGATCAGAGACCGTGGTGGGAAGCAGGGGACCAGGCAGGGTTGGGATGGGACATATGGGACATATCCTTTCAAGGAGAAAGTGAATCTTTGGCAATATTGAGTTGCACGTTCCCAAGTGTCCTGCTCCTTGAATGAAAATAAATACTGTGTATAAAAACTGCTGGTCTAAAAATCAGTGCCATCTTCCTTCTGGAAGTTTAACCTTGGTGCTTTGCTGGGAGAGAGAGAGGAAAAAGAAACAAACAAAATCTCCTTCCAAGATTTTTTTTCCCTCCTGAAACCCTCTGGCTTGCTCTTTCATCAGTCGTTCCCACACTGAAGCACCATTTGTATCTCTTGTGTTCAGAACTGAGAGGCCTTGACTCTCATGCTGAGTTTTCGGAAGTGAGATGCCAGCTTGAAGTGTGCATTTTCCGTGTCTGAAAGCACAAGGGCTGTTTATCGCCTCTGTGAGTGGTGGCTTCAGGGTTTTGTGTGTAGGACGGACTCACAGTTGCAGAAACTGAGCTTTCAGTGTGACTTGTGTAGTCAGGAAGCCTGTGCGGTACCCGAAAGGACCCTCCTGTCAGTGGGACAGGAGGTGGCTCCCTGCCTTCCTGCCGGCCACCCTCAGCTCTTCTGCCTGGGTCTTGGGGGAAGGCAGGACACTTTAGGATGCTGAGACAGGCCGATCTCACCCTCGAGACCAGCCTGGGTAATTTCACAACTTAGAGAGACTGTGTCTTGAAACAAAGAGATAAACAAAAAATAGAAAAAGGATGTAGGATGTGGCCTTGGGTTCTATCCCCTCACTGAAAAAGAGAAAGAAAAGGAAAGGAAAGAGAAAGGAAGCAGGTTGTGTGACTTGCACCTGAGGAAAGGCCACAAAGAAACCGTGGCCTGGAGCAAGGGAAAGGTGCAGTGTGGGTCCTGCTCACTGTCTCCGCATACCTGTGTGCTGGGCAGGGTGTGCTTTCTTCCTGGCCAGATGCTGGGTATCATGAATATACATCATCATTCAGTTCTTGCCTCCAACAGCCCCCAAGGCAGCTCTGTGTTTTTTTCAAATTTATACTGAGCTACATCCCCAGCAGGATTTTCTTTGTTATTGTTGTTGTTGGGATTTTTTTGTTTTGTTTTGTTTTGTTTTTTGAGACCAGGTCTCACTAAGTTATTAAGTTACCCATGCTGGGTTGCAACTTGTGATCCTCCTGCCTCAGCCTCCCGGAGTGCCAAGATTATAGGCATGGGCCACCACATCTGGAAGCGCTCATATTTGTAGACAAGAGCCAGTGGCTCAGCAGCAGAATGGAGTGATACCTCCAGGGTCATGTGCTTAGGAAAAGGGAGACTATTGACTGATCCCTCACCACTTCCCTTGCTCCCACCCACCCCTTCAGTATAGGATCCTGGCTGTGTCGCTGTGAGCCCCACGGTCCTCTAGAGGGATGGAAATGCCCACCAGGGGGAGGAAGAGACGAAGCTGGCACTGTGTAAGCCCCACGTCTACCCTGGGACACATAAAGACTGGTGACTGTGATCTCTGTCTGTCCCAAGGCTACGCAAGCCCCTGACCCTTTGCTACCAGCTGAGAAGAACAGGGCTGGGGACAGAGGCAGAGGTGGATGGGAGGAAGGCAGGTGCTGTTGATGGTATGTCCTGAGCCTCAGGGGAGGGGCAGGACAGAGGGCCATTTGAAGACCCTCAGAAGCTCAGCCCTGGGGGACTAAGCTCTGGAGAGCAAGGCCCAGCCCTTTCTGCTCATCCCGCCTCGCACAACTCAGGGTTGGTTTGGTCCTCTTAATCTTGGGCATCCGGAGCCCCTGGGAAGACAGAGCTCCACGTGGACATCCCCGGATGATGAGGTCCCAGCCTGATCTTCATCTAAGGGTGATCTAAGTCACACTGCCTGGAAATGGTTACAAAGCGGGTGCAGGTTGGCCAGGACACTATTTGGGGCAAAGGGGTGCTCTTGAGACTTTGTCCCCAAGTGTGGTTTCTGGGCCCTGTCACTGTTCCACAGCCGCCCAGGGGCCCTCTGATAATCTGAGGCTGCCGGCCCGTCTGCAAGGCGACAGGAAGAGCGTGGTGTGGTAAGATGCCCCACTAACCCAACGTGCTCTTCGGCTCCCATTGAGGAGGGAAAAACTTACATTTAAGAAAATCAGAAAAGACAGAGCTGGCTGCCTATGTCACCCGCTCTGTGAGACTTTCCCCATCAGCTGCAGTCTGCGTAAATGCGTGAGAAGAAAAGTCTCCAGAGACTCGCCCCAGTAGTGGCGGGGACCAGGCCAAGAGGACAGCCCAAGTCTCGGTTTAGCAAAGTTGCAAATCAAACCCAGAACTCCTTTTGAAAATCTTGGCAAGTGTATTTTATAGCTGCTCCAATTAAAAGTTTTTAAAACCTCTGGAGTTCTGCAAGAAAATCTGGACATACAGGCCAGCTTGGGGTGGATCCTGGCCTAAACCTGTCCTACTGTAAGGGTCTCCTGCGTACCTGTTCTAGCCATTTCCCAGGGCTGCTAGACAAACTGGGTGGTTTAAGATGGTAGAAATGTATCCTCTCTCAGTTCTGGAGACTGCAGTTTGAAATCAAGGTATCTTTAGGGCTAAACTGCCCCACAGGTCCGTGGAAATGCCTTCCTTGCCTCTTCTGGGTACCTGCTGTGTTGGCTGACAATCCTTAGCATACTTCGGTTTGGTGGCTTGTGGCTTTTGTCTCCATCTTCCCTGGCCTCTGTGTCTCTGTTCTCAGAAGGATCCCAGTCTTTCGATTTGGTGCCCACACAAACCCATTTTAACTCACTGATCTCATTTTAACTTCACTGCTTGTGACTGTGAAGATTCAATTCCACATAGGGTCACATTCTGAGTTCCCAGGTAGATGTGAATTTGCGGGGACAAGCTGTAATCCAGGACACCTGTCCACTGCCAATTTGAATGTCCAGAATTGTCTATGACTTTCTCCTGGTGGGCTGACAACAGCCCACGGCCTCTCATCAGCCCAGGGTGCACACACTGCCATGGGGTCTTCCCGAGAGGTCGAAGGAGGGAAGAGCTACAAGGGGAGTTCCAGGTTCCCAGTGACCCAGAGAACAGTCCCGCAGGTGGCTGTGTGTGGGTGTGTATCTGTGGCCCCAGCCTCCCTCACCCCTCAGGGAAGTGTGGCCAATATGGGCTGAAGACAGGTGTCTAAGGGGCAGCACTCAGCACAGGCAGTGATGGTGCAGAGGGTCCAGGGTGAGCAAGGTGCAGTGAGGAGACAGATGTACGGGTAATAACAGACCACAGCACTAAGTATCCTCAAATAATTCTCCCAGCATGGAGAGAAACAGAAATTATGAACAGGAAGTCTCTCTCTTACAAACGAGCTTTGAATGTGGTTGATAGAAATAGCATTAAGTTTCCCGAGGCTGCCCACAAATACCTTTATGATCTGCAATGCAGCTGCAACAGGGAGATGATTACAATAGGGGTAATTAATGAAAAATAAACACAATAGGCCTGAAATCAAAGAAGAAACAGAAGTCCTTAACTCTCTTGAATTAAGCTGGTGCTTGAGGGGGGAAGATAAGGAGCCTGATTTGGGAGGAGGATTTGACAGGGCACGCAGCTGAGTCACTGGGGCAGCACTCGGAGCATGTGTACCAGCTGTTGCAGTGGCGTCTCTTGTACCCATCTCCTGGGAGCTCAGCCACCATCCTGAGAAAGGACCTTGGCCATGGAGACCTCCTCATCTAAAGATGCTTGGAGTTATGTCCTCCCCACAGGCAGCCTGCAGTCCCCTGCCCAGCCGGGAGGAATCGAAAGTCACAGCCATTGTGCCTCAGGACTCTGTGTGTCCATCACAATCCAGAGCTCCTGTTGGCTCAGCCCGAGGCTCCACTCTGACCATGGCTTCCTGTGGCCCCTGCTTTGTCCCTTGCTTCCTCCAGTCCCTAGCTCCCAGACTGGACTGCTGATGGCAGAGTCACATCCCACTCTACTTCTAGGGGACAGAACTGTGACCACCTCGTACCAGAACAGCTGTTACCATCCTGGCCATGGGGTGAGCAGCATGTGTCTCCTAGATCAGCCAGTGAGGGCAAGAAGCAAAAGGAAAGGGGGGTGAGAAAGCAGAAAGACAGAGAAGAGAAGCGACAGAGAAAAAGAACTGGAGAAGGAGTGATTGTCCAGAGGTGACCAGAAGAAAGACTTGGAAGAGAGGAGTTGGACAGGAAATGCGCACATGCATTCACGCTGTAGTTTAGATACCCGAAGGGAAGGAAATAATGAGCAATGGGCAAAGGGCATTAGATAAATACTAACCCCAAGCCAGAAGCAAAAGGGGTGACGAGATACCATAGAAGATGAAAGGGAGCCCCTGGGGAGGTTAGAAAATACAGTGCAGGTTTAATAAGAGAGGTCAGCAGCACAAATAAAAGGAAGGCCATGAAGCACTTAATAGTGACTCCTAAGAGGACCCTTGCTTCATGCAGTCAGGTGCACTGTTGAAAAGAGTTTTGTGCATTGCTTTGTTTGTGTATCAAATCCCACATCAAGCACATGGAAACAGCCCAGTGTTCAAAGAATCCTTTTGAGGAAAATCCACTGAAGTCTCTTACGCCAAAGACCCACACTCTTCCTGCAATAAACTCATTGGAGAACTTTGCTTCTCTGTCTGTGAGTAGCAAGGCTCACTCTAAGCCTTCTAATCTGCAAGCTCACCCCAGGACACCTTGATATAGGATAAACCCACAGGAGTCCTGATGTCTGGGGCCCCACAATAAAAAGGAAACAGAAAGGAAGACTGCAAATAGTTTCCTCTGGGAATACTGGGATAAAGATCTTTTAACAATAAGAGGTGACAGGTTCTGCATGCCCCCCGCCCAGTTCAGAAATGCCAGCCGGGAAAGGACAGCTACTGTGCCAACTGGGGAGTGGAAGGTTCGTGCCTAGCCTGGGCATGGGTAGTTTCTAGGGGGGAAAGAAACTCGGGACAATTTCTTGCATGTGGACTTCACACCTGATTGAGCTTGGGAGATTAATTTCTGGCTTTAAGACCAGCGCTCTACTGCGACTTGGACACTGGTGTCCCTCCCTGCCTAGAGGAAAAGCCAGATAGTAATGGCCTAAGAACATGGGGCATTGGAGCTGAAAGGGGTCTTACAACTTGGAGTCCTAGGCACCAAATATTTGTAATTGTCTCCAAAGTCATCATGACTTCTCCAAAGGCTGTGGTAATGGGACAAGTTGCTCTCTTTAGTCAAAGAAGAACTTTGATATTAGTAAGGATCTTGTGTGCAAATTCTCAACTTACTCAGTGTCTGTTTGCCACACAATCTCTCCCATCAAGACGTCAGTTGGTGTCTTTACCCTGTCTTTGGTCCCATAAGTAGCACTGGCAGGTGGCTTTCTTCGGGTGGAGCACCCCAGAGCAGTATTCTATCCTTTGATGAGAATTATTATGGGTGCAGAACCACACGATTGGTCTCAGGGTGCACCCTGGGCTGCCAGCTAAGCTCACTCTGAATTTAAAGATTTTTTCCCTTGCTCATCAATTTCATTGAGGGATCTTTCAAATCCAGAGAGCAGCAAACCCCGGCAGGCTATGAAGTCACAAAGCACTGGGTTGCTCTTGAATGTCAAAGCCACACATGCTAAGTCTGTACCTGAAGGGATTGTTGTATCGGGTCCTGAGCTCCTGGAGGGAAGACTATTAATAGGGAAGGTTGACGATTTATCTCTGTATCCCGGTCCCCAGAACAGTAGCAGGATCAAATGTGTACATCCATGTATTTATGAAGTGCATGGCTGGATGGATGGAAACATGGATGAACAGATGGGGGCTGTGCAAGATATGAGTGAGCTATTCTTTGTTTTCAGCTCAGTAATGAGGCCAGGGAGCTGCCTTTCTAGAGAAGCTTGCCACACTTTTCATTAGATATAAGAAACTTCCTCACTTATTCCCAATAAGTACATTTCAAAGATGCTGCATTTTGTGCAAGAGTTTATAGTTTATTTATTTGAAGAGCTCTTGCTCTTTAAAATTGGTAAAAATTTCTCTTTATTCTGGAGTGCTACAGGATAGATCTTTATATTTTAAAAAAGACTCCAAAAGCTTAATGTATAGTCCCAGAACTCTCTGTACATCTCCTTCGGTTCATTTATATATTTTTCCAATCCCTAAGAAAAAGCGAAGCACATACTTCCTAAAGGTGTTTTAAAATATCTCTTGAAAGACCCACCGGGCAAGTATTTGGAGCTGACCCATGAAGCTAAGGTAGTTTCTGAAAATTGTCCAAATAAGGTAGCATCGCCAGATCCAATTGCTCAGCAATCCTTATCAACTGGGGATCAGCTCTGACAAAGGAAGGAGCGTTTTGAGAATGAAAGTGAGACCAGACCGAGCACGGGCCATACCAATATGTGTGCTCCCTGTCTTGGCAGTCATGGTGCCTCTGGAGATGCTGGGCAGACACAACTGCATCTCTACAGCCTGCCGACCCTGCCTCGGCCTGGAGTGCCCGTCCACCACAGGGCTGGCTGGAGAGCACTCCCTTTGCACAATGGCCATCTAAGCACAACCGTCATGAACCCCACTCTACCCCCAAAGCACCAGTAGGGTGTGGATTGATAGGGTCCTCTGGGTGCCAATGTACACCCACCACACTCCTCCACTACACGGTATTTTAATGAAGCTAATCTCATGAGATCAGTGACAACCCTGCGGCCAGATATTGCTGGCATCAAGAAGTAATTTAGTGTAACACTATTGACCCTCCAACATCTTCGAGCCTGCGAGCAAAGGATAAACAGTGTGAACCACTCCACCACCCTCCTCACTACCCAAGCAGGGCTCCTTTCCTTACACAAGGATTTGGTAGGAAAGCGACTGGCTCTTTTCTCTTGTCCAAATGCATTCTTTCAGCAAGCGAAGGTGAAGAAAGTGTATTGCTGCAGAAGGATCCAAATGGGGTCACAGATTCACCCCCAGGTGACAATTACAAAGCACCCAAGAGGAGGCAGCCACATTCTGGGCCTATAAATTAAAGCATTAAGAAAATTACCCCAGCCAAGCACAGTGACACAGGTGTAATCCCAGCACTGTGGGAGGCTGAGGTAGGAGAATCACAAGTTCCAGGACTGCCTGGGCTACTTAGAGATTTAGTGAAAATGTCTCAAAATAAAAATATAAAATATAAAAGGGAGCTTGGAAGATATAGCTCAGTGGGAAGGCCCTGGGTTCAATCTCCAGTACTATTAAAAACAAACAACAAAACCTCCCATTGCCCCAAACCTTAAATCTAGCTCATTACCAACATCTAAAATAAAAGGGCACCAAGGAGAAGGCAGAGATATTTCTGGTGGTATAGATGTTTGTCAAGACTGTACCCCATTTTGACAGTGATCTTAAGGATCTCAATGCCAGTAAGCAGTATGGGTTAGCAATAATGGAGATGGCTTTTGAAGAAAGATTGGGAAATTCTACAAGGCTGGTGTCACAGCAAAATGTCAAACTTTCCACCTGAACTTCCAGTTCTGAGGCACGAACACTTTGCTTCTGGCGAAATCTCGGTGCTCCAGGGGCCCCACCTGAGACGGAAGTTCGCCAAGATACCCTTGCTCTTCTCTGTGCATTTCTCAGCTCTCACCTGGACTCATTAAAATACAGAACTCCAGGTCCAGAGAGACTGAAAATCAGCTCTTTCCAGCCACCAGCCTGAGCCTGGTTTTCCACAGAGGCATAGGGCTCTCTCCACAGACTGCAGATTTCCATGGTATAAATAGAAACGCGGGAGGGACATCATATGTATATGCAAATTTGCCAACCAAACTCAGCCCTGAAAATACTTATTTACTATTTGGTTTGCGTATTGGCCCAGAAAACCCTCTATACCTATTTCATGCTCATTTAAATTCTCTAAGAGTTCCTGACCCATTTAAATTCCTTGAGGGATGCCTGGCTTCACATGGCCATTTGTCTGCTCTTCTCCCAGCTGTACAAAAAGAAATACTGCCTGTCATTGCAGATTGGATTTGGGAAAAATACATAGGCCCTACTTTCTTAAAGGTTCAGCCTGGGAACTATTTAGCTACGAGTGACCTCAGAGCTGGGATCACAACTTCCTTCTGGAAAGATACTTTGGGTACAGTAAGGGAGGCTCCTAATATAGAGAGCTGGACAATTTGGGGAAGAGCTTTCCTGAAAGTTGGCTCTTGGGCACCCCCCTTGGAATCACCTGGATGTTGGGGGTAGCATGCGCAAAATGTGAGCTCTTGGTCCTCCCTTGACTCCCATAATCTGAATCCCTGGCAGTGGTACTCTGAATTCCTGGGGCTGGGACTCCAGTATTTTGGGAGTTGGGTCTTATTTTGGATGTTTCCTTTCAAGAAGCTGATTGGGATGATCCCAACGGACTCCACGAACTGGAGATTTGTAACTAAGAGAGCACCCCAAGATCTTGACAATGTGCTGTTCAGAAGCTGGAGTCTACTGAAGACCGGGAAAGGGCAGAGGGCACCATGGGTCTCATCAGCCAGTTCAGAAAGGCACGAAGGAGTGGAGGTGACCTTCCCAGTCCCCAGTGTACACTGCCTGCACAAGCAGTTTTTCGGGAGCTATTCTGATACTCACAGAAAGACCCTCTGTCTGGAAGGGCGACACACATATTAATTCCGCTGCCCACTGGCTGTACATTAGGGTCCCTCTGTCCCTGTGCTCAGGGACAATGACTTGGTAAAGTTTGGGGTTCTAAAGCTCGATAGTGTGCATTCAAACCCTGGCTCTTTCACCTACCAGCCACGAATCTGCCAACCCCAGGAGGTATAAAGAGTGGTTGCTGTCCGCTAAGGTTCTTGGGAGGATCAGTGCTACAAAGTGCCTGGGATGATGCTGGCCACATAGTGAGTCCTTGGTAGACAGCTCCAGGGGTTCCCCAGAAGTTCACTCCAGGGGTTCCCCAGAAATCCTTCTGGGTGTAGAAAAGAGTCTGATTTGGAAATCAAGGTGATGATTCAAAGTGAAGCCTAGAGAAACAACAGAACTTCCACGAAGAAGTTCTCTGCATTATGCTCTGGCAGGGAGGGAAACCAAGGTTATTACTCCAGCTTGAAGATCCCCCTGCCATCAAGAAGCAGATCCTGCATAGTGTAAATTCAGTCATTTCCTTGGCAGGTCCTTAATGAGTCTGGCAATACACTATTTCTCATCTCAACTTAAAAATGCATTTGCCCAATCATTATGTTTGCACACACACCCAACACACTGGCGTCAGATACCGATACAGGTAAAGGCACATCTTCTGAAATATCTATCCAGGCAGACGCCCTTCGGGTAGATAAAACTGCACAGATGAATGCAGTGCTTCCCCACCTGTACACCGACAGGTTCACCTCTCTGACTCCCTGGAAAAATCAAAACAAAACACTTCAAAAACCCATTAAACATTGCAGCCAGAAGTGAGCGTTCCCCATGTGTTATGTCAGCAGGCTGTGGAATAAGAGAGCAGGGGGCATGAACACAAATGAACATTCCAGAAATGGCTTTGTTGTCTTCCACGTACTCTGCTTTCCGAGCCCGCCCCCCCAGAAATCTGTGAAATGACTGAGGGTGGTTAATTAAGCATTGCAGCCCATATTCCGCCGCAGTTTCAGTTGGATATGGTGTTCTCTTTCACTTCCTGTTATGCAGGATTGCGGGACTGTTAGACACCTGCCGCGCTCCCAGCCCAGCTGCCAGCTCTGCCCTGCACGGGCCTGGCTGGGCTGGGCCGGGAGGAAGTGTTCGGCCTTGAGAGGGGCTTGCTGGATGCACCAGTCCCTGCCGGGTGAGGTAGGAGTTAAGCGGCACAGCTGACGCTCGAGGACCAGCAGCTGGCGGTGAAGACCTCGTCCTATTGTGAGCGCGGTGGCAGGAAGCCAGCTGTGTTCTCCCATAGCCTCACACCCCAAGTCCTGCCGCGACCTGCGTGTAATTAAAGCCAGAGCATCCAGGCAGGCTGGAATCAGATGCTGGTCTCTGGTGTGCTAGATCCCTTAACACTGAGAGTGGGGCTGTGTGCAGAAGGAAGCCTTCACTTGCTTGTGGACATAATGACTCATTCCTTCATTCACTCACCCATGCTTTCGTTTTTATTTTTCCAAACAACAACAAAAAAGAGAGAGCAGCAGGATACACACGGGGTGATCAAAATATATGGTTAATATTTCAGTTTTGCAAAATGTATCACAATCTCTGAGACTCCATGCCATCGACCCACTTTAAAGTACCCCTTCTGCTTAGAACACACTTATCCCATTATTTGTGACACTTCCGGGGCAGTTCTTCAAGTCTCGTGAGTGTCTCTACAAGGCCTGACCAAAATTACAGAGGAAGCTGCAGTCGACTGCCATCCAGCGGAAGGGGAGGCTCCTAAAAGCACGGAGCTGTGTGCACATCCGTCTTATTCACCAGATCTGGCACCGTGGGACCTCTGGCTCTTCCACCAAGTCAAAATGACCATCAGAGGCAAGAGTTTTGAATGGATTCAGGACACCGAGGGACCATGGCAGGGCAATTAACGACACTTGCCAAAGTGGACTTTGAATACTGCCCCAGAAAGTGACAAAACGATGGGATGAGTGTGTTTAAAATGAGAGAGAGTATTATGAAGGGAATTGATGGCGATGTATCTTCTATTGTAATCAGGTTTTAAAAATCCAACCTTCACCACATTTTCCCCATTGTACCACATGACCTCAGATCTCCCGGGGCTGGGGTCTCGCTGAAGGCCCAGGAGATCAAGGAAGGACATGGATATCAGGCTAAGGAAGTCTGACTTGATTCTCAAGGTTGTGGGGGCTCTGGAGGAATTTTAAGCTGAAAGTGGCCTGCTGTGACTGGCAGCTGTGGGGCACAGGGAACGAAGACAGTGGGGCTGCAGGAGACACCACAGCGGCTGTAGGATTTTGGAGAGGAAGGACGTGGGACAGCCCTACACGGCTACATTGGCAGGACGTGGAGAATGCTTGGCGGGGACACTGGGAGAAAGGAGAACGTGCATAAAGACAGCCAGGTGTCTCACCTGGTGCACCGTTTGGCCACCCGCTGTGAGACAGAACGTAAAAGTATGGGTGTGAGGTTGGGCAGAGGTGCAGAGAGTAGCTGACTTAACCTGAGAGTATTTACAGAACGTCCAGAGCCTGTGCCTCAGGCAAGGGGACAGAGGAATGCACGGCGACTATGACCATCAGACAAGATCTTCTGCCACACACCATGGATTTTGTAACAGATTTGTGCCACAGCCTGAACAAGGCACCTGGCACCCTGGGAGGTGGAAACTGAGGCTGAGAGAGGCCACATCCTTCTTCCAAGATGTCCCTGCTCTTGGACAAGCAGAGCGAGAGTTAGGCTTCACGTGTTCAGCCTGCCAAGTTCATCCCCTCACAGATGAATAAGAACCAGGACACTTGTTTCTAAATCCTCATAAAATCGCAAGTCTGTGACCCCGCAGGGAGGGAAGCTACTCCCAATCAGATAAAGGAGTCCTCTTCCCTGGTGGCTTAGTGTAGAGGGCAGAGACTTGCTCTTATCTGATCAGAGATAAGGCAACCTTTACATATTAATTTTCTTTAAATCATTAGGGCTCCTTGGACAGTGGTTTCTCCTCAGGACTGGTTACATGGGTCATTGATTCAGTGTCTGTAGTGGAGAAACTTATCTTCCCAAATACCCTCCAGGTTAGGGTTAGAAAAGGGAATATGGCTCAGAATCTAGACAGGCTTTTTAGAGAGATCTGAGCACGGAACCTGAGTTTCAGTCCCAGCCCAGCTTGCTCAAGGGCGTCTGTGCTTAGTTTGGGTGTTCACACATCCATTCCTTTAATTTAGACTAAAATAAATGAATTTTTAGCACCTCTGGTCTGGATGGTTGTTTTAAGGGAGTGGATCATCTTGCTCTAAGGCCCATGTGACAGCTTCTAGAGGGGTCTCAGTCCTTCCTTTGGAAAGGACAATCTTGTCAACTCCTGGCGCTGACTGCAAGTTTCTCAGATTATTGACTTTTAATCAGCTGCAGGAGAATCACAGAGGCCCATTTTCCATGCAAGGGCAGCCTCCATCAAAATGCAGATTCCCATTCCCTCCCCAGGAGGTGGCCAGCACTACAGTCCCCCCGGTGGGAGGGCCTGGGAATCTGAATTTTCCGAGTTTCCTCTAGATGCTGTCTGGAAGGACCCCGTGATCCCCTGGAGTGCAGTCAAGTCCCACAGCCCTTGGGAAATGGGATGGTTGTCCACTTGTTGGCTCTGGGATCTCATTCCTGTCCACTACCCCTTTGCCCTATGTGGCCAGGAAGTGACCGCATGGAATGACATTTTGGGCCCACTTCCGCCGTGCTGGCCCCCCTCCCTTGCCAACCAACTTCCTGGTGGATTTGGAAGACAGGAGATGGAGGAAGGAAATTGTGAGGAGATGGGAGGTGGAAGCCAGGGAACTCAGCTCTCCAGGTGTCAGGTCTGCTGCAGGCCCACAGCGCAGCCTGCCCTGCCCCGCGCGGTCAGCTCCTCTGTGCATTGACCTCACTTAATCCCTTTCCTTTCCAGCTCCCCTAGCAACTGTGTAATTAGTTTTCCAGATTAAATTTGCCTCTGTGCACCTAGCTGGGGGTGTGTTCTGTTTTCCTGACTGTACTAGGACCGATGCAAGAAGTAACTCGGCAAAAGTCCGATCACTGCAACGACTCTCTGGCATGAGGTATAGTGGCTCTCAGTGCTAAAAGCTTTATATACCTTAGCTGTCTGCTCCACAGTATACTCGTGTTAGATGCTGAGAACAGGCCTAGTGGTCGGGACACAATGGGCACGAGCAGTGGCAGTGCAGCCCTTGTGGGGCTCCTCCCTTGTGGGAGAACAGCAGGGTGATGCCACCAAAAGTGGGCAGGGGCAGGAAGGCTTCCCCAGTGCCCCTTCCTCAACCCTTTGGAGTCAGCATGGCTATTCAACTTCCAGCCTCCAGAACTGTGGGAGAATAATTTCTGTGGCCTGAAATCTACAGACACTTTGTTCAGAGGTCTAGGATACTGACATGGGTAGAAAGAATTCTGAAGTAAGCATGGCTCATATCACTTCCTGCAGGGCCCTAGGCCTGAAGCTGAGCCACCCCGGTGAGACCCTAACCCCTGCCTAACCCTGTACCCAAACACAGATTCTGCAGAGGAAAAGTGGATTCAAGGGTCTTACACATTCAGGAGAGTCCAGTTCTCCTAATACCCTTAAAATAAATTGTATTACTTTCTGCAAACAGAGAAGGAATAAATTTGGATTACAAGTTCTTAAAAAATGCTTATTATACGACACATGTTTTCTGTACACTAACTATCTTCTGGCATATAATGTCATGTCCTCTTTTGAGATATGGGAAACTTGGAGGTATGCTCCAATGGCTGTCCTTTGTCAAATCCACATCCCTAAGTTAGAAAAGGCCAGGTGAGGTCCGAGTCTGCCGCTGGTGCTCTTTGTGCCATGGCCTGCTGCACCTGGCAGCAATTGGTCGCCAGGTCCCGGGCACCCCTCTTTCCTCTTGACCCCTGTATTAGTCTCCTTCGGGGCTCACTGAGCAGGGCTGTGCAGAGCAAATCTGGGGAAGGGAAACAATTGTGGCAATGTCCCTCACTGGATGCAAGACCCCAGAACTGCCTCTTCCTACACAAGTTCCAACATCTCCCTGGCTTCTCCAGGGACAGAGTGAGAAAGAGTGCTCACGAGAGAGGACAAGTGCGCGGGCAGAGGCAGGTTTGGGCTCTGAGACTGTGATCGGACTGTTTCAGTCCTGTGTCCTCCACAGCCGATAGGTCACTGCCTGGATGGGGCCGGGTGGAGAGATTCTCCTCACAGATTGGCTGTAATAAGGTGAGATACGGCCATTGTGCAGGACATAGTGGCCCCCAGGGTAATTGAGATTTCATCACAATCTACCTGGGGATCTACAGAGCTTCTCTGCGAGTGTTCTTTGGCAATTCTGAAGGGACTTGCATTCAGGGACAGAGCAACGCCCTGGGCCCTTTGGGAGAAAATGCAAGGGTCATCTCTGGACGAAAAGAGCTCCCAAATCATGCAGTTGTTCACAGGAGCGGTTTTTGCCGTCCTCTTCTTAGACTCTCCTCCATTTCTCCTGGGGAAGGATGGAACTGGGGAATTCTGGCAATCACAGCCTGCTGAGATGAACTGCTCATTAGCTGCCGTGCCTGTGATCAATGGCGCTCATTCGTCCTTCCCCCTCTGCAGAAGGACCTTGCCACATTGGCTCAGTGGTGAACCTGGGTTGTCTTGGACAGCCATTTCCTCCAACCGACAAAGCCAGAAGTGGACTCAGGTGCCGTGTGACCCAGGTCACGGACAGCATTTGAAAGCTCCGGAGAATGGATATTTAGGTAGGTGTGATATTATTTTAGAAGTGCTTATCATGTTCGGCCACTGCCTCAGTGCTTTTGGGTAAACAGTCTTAACACTTGACACTCCTCCGAGAGAGCTTCAGGAACTGGTCCCCTATCAAGCTTGATAGTGGAAGGAGGAGGAGCTGAATGCAGGGCTGTCTGGCTCCAAAGTCTATGCTTGTTCAAGGGGCCAACTCGATTCGGACTTTTTCAGGGACTGAACTACAGCCAAGCTACAAGAAGGTGTCCCGGCCAGCTGAGCTCCTCAGCTCATGTTGCAGAGATGCAGCCGTGGGTGAAGAGGAAGCATTTCTCACTTTGGCCTCTGGTGTGGCTTTCTGCATTGGTCCTGGTGGCTCTGCACTGGGAAAGGGGCCCCTCCCCACTGTGTGGAGGTAGAAGAGTGAGGTGGCTGTCAGTAACAGACGCATGGTAGTGAAGCTCTCTCAATGTGTTGGTTTGGGGCAAGTTTGTAAGAAAAGAAAACCCCTGGGCTAGATACTTGAAAAGACTCTCACCCTAAGAGCTTGCGCCGGTACACCTTGCTGGGTTTTCACTGAAACCTTTGAAGTTGTTTACACACAAAGGGTCCAAGTCCAATGCCAATGGCCCCAAGGCATACCTTGTTCAGGGAGGGTGACAGAAAACTGGAGTCATGCAGGGAGGAGGGGTGGAGACTGCTCCTTGTAGACTTCCTTCTGGGCAGGCACTCCACACACCCTCTTTTAACTCTCTTAAGGACATCATCGGGACCACTATTGTCTCCATTGCTCAGATGAGGTTGGCCTTCCTGAAGGCCACACCTCACCTCTCTGGCTCTGTATGGCAGGACATTTGTAGCACAGTGCTGTTTGGGGGAACTCACTCCTGACCCCCCACTAGCCAAACACGCTTTCCAAATGGGCTGATGGCTGTGGAAGGTCAAAGGGTGGTCTAGAGCTGATTCTAGCATTAACTGCTTTCATCTTTCTTAGCCTCATCTGTAAAATGGGATAAATTCTTCCTCGTAGCATCAATATGGGATTAAATAAGGTCTTACATATAAAGTGAGCACCTAATAAAGATCATTACTTTTATGAATCTGGTCATGCAGATGAGAGTTGAGGAAGGCCACACAACAGTTTAAAGAGCATTGTACAGTTTTGCAGGATTCATCTATTTAAAAAAAAATGGTCCCAGAAGTAGACATTTCAGCATCTTCCCAGTTATACTATATTTGTCTGCTACTTCAAAGACTCATGACTTTTTAAAAAAATTTCCCCAGCTCTTTAAATCTTTTTAGTGAACTCAGGCCTTGTTCTAGTTCCGCCCTGCTCCAGGGTCAAGAGAAGCAGAAACCTCAGGACCCAGGGCTGGCTCTGCCCGGCAAACCCACAGATTAATGGGAGCAGAGTATTCAGTTTCTCTCCAGGTTACCTGTTATTTCCCCTTTTAGTTCAAGGCTACTGAGAAGGTTCCGTTTTCCCTCCTGTGTTTTTCTGAGCTTGTAATCTGACTGCTCTTCTATGTCCTGGGGAGTGGACTCTACTCTGTATAGGCAAGGACTTGGCTTTTTTAAAGAAAATAAAAGCCTTCACAGAAGAGAATTGCCTGTCAAGGGCCGGGAAGAGGAGAACTGCAGATCTTCAGTGTCCCGGGCTGCCTAAGGACTCTGCTCTTTCACAGCCACTTCTCCCGTGCAAGCAGCCCCTTTTCCCAGGTAATATTTGTGGGGATGCTGACTGGATCATGTCAGCGCGCGTGTCATGAGGTCTGACATGACCTCATGTTGCTCTGTTGGTTAGCTCAAGGCCATCAGAAGATTCTAGGGTAGCACAGGGCCCCCAAAAGGCTAACATGAAAAATTTCATTGGAGGAGCTCTTCCTGGTAATTATTCACAGTAGACTAAATGCAATGTAAGAATCTCCACCCAGAGGAAATAGCAAAAGCAGCATGGCAAAGGTGTCATGGAAGCTCAGAGTCAGCATGTGCTGAAAAACCTACTGTGTGCTGGGCCTGAGGATGGGAAAAGAGATGAATAAGGCCCTGCCCATGCCTCGGAGTGTGGTACACTTGTGTAAGGAAACCAGGGTGGGAAAGGGAACAGGGAACTGGAGCCCATTGTGGTCACACTGTGGGGTTTCTGTGCTATTGCCTGGGTAAGAATTGAGTTTTACAGAAACAGGGGGTTGGGGACACTTGGTTTCTCTCATTGAGGGCATGTTGGGGACAATAGGCATCCCTGCATTGGATTTCCTTCTGCACAGGGCTGGTCTACTACAAAATGAAAATATGGGGCCCCTTGTTCAAACTTATTAAGAATTTCAGGGCTAGGACAACAAAAGATGATGCCAAGGTTCAGGTGGCTCACAAATGGAGCCCAGGCTGAGGTTGAGAAGCCACAGTTTGCATTGTATTCTCTCTTCACTCTGCCTAGGGAGTGGAGTCTGTCCCTGGAGAGGGAAAGTGGCTTATCTGGTTGGTAAATCTGGGGGTGGGAGCAGCTATTCTGGGCCCAGTTCACTATCCTCCTTGGTTCTGGGGACCGCCCTGTATGTGGAAAGCAGGTGTTCTGCTGTATTCCTCTGTTTGGAGTGAACCAAAGCAGCCCTGTTCGTAAGACCTGAGTGGTCTAATGCACCGTTCCACATTTGTCTAATGCCACGCTACAAACTTCAGCAGCCCCCTCACCCAAGCTGTGGAGTACATTGCTTTTGCAATCCAGCTCCAGTTTTGGAAGGAAGAGCAGGGAAATTTCTGGCTGAGGTCTGGAGGGTGCAGTGAGGAACCCTCTTGTCTACCTGTGTTATGGAGCATTGGGACCGAGTGTGGGACAGGACACCAAGGAGCAGCCAGATTGCTCAGACTCAAGGAAAGCTCTCCCCATTGAGGGAGAGGACGAGGGCCAAGATGCCATGGCTGCCAAGAGCTGAGTCTTCTGCGGTCATAAACACCAGAAGGGGAAAGTTGTGAGGTCTTACTTGGAGGGAGCAGGGCAGTGGGGAGGTGACAGGAGCCCGTACACATCTGGAAGGATCTTGGTGGCTTTGGAGGGGGTGACTTAAAAGAACCCCTCAAAAGTTATGTGCAGGATGCCCAGTTGTGTACCAGTGCCCAGAAAGTTTTTGTGTACAGTCTGACTGACACTAGGCCCAGGGTCGAAGGCAGATGGGTCCGTGGTGTGGCGTGAGAGCCCCAGCCCCGAGCCCCTTGCCCACGGGTCCTGCAGAGATGGAACAGTCCCTTCCCTTTTCCAGGGGTCCTCTGAGGGTCACTGTGTGGGCTGATGGGCAACCCCACTCCGCTGTCCTGCCGAGGACTTGAGAACGGCAGAATGGCAAGCATGTATTTGACTTTTTTCTCCCTTTTTCCTCCCTCTCCTCCCTGTCATTTTATACAGGTCTGTTTAGACTGGAAGCTGGTTAATGGGCAACCTTTGCCCTTTGGCTAAAAGCTGTGACCAGGAAATCCCACCTCCCCTTAATGAGGGTTTTGTTCAGGTTCCTGGAGTACCCAACACACAGCTTCTGCTCTGCAAAGGCATTGTCTGCCAGGCTTAGAAGAAGAAAAAGGAAAAGAAAAACAAACAAAGACAAAGAAAAAAACCTTCCGCTGTTGAATTAAAACAGCCAACTCCAGCCCCCAAGCAAGTTTCAGTCTCTATTAAGCCAACAAAAGGCCCTAAATGCCAGGCCAGGGACACAAAGAGCGAGGAGAAAGGGGGAGCCACGGGAGGAGGAGAGCGTGAGGAAGAGAAGGAAACTCAATTAACTGGTAGGTTTCTAGAGTTATCTCTGGTGGGTCTGCCCTCACCCCAAGCTAAGGGTGGATGCCCTGGACCCTTCAGACCTAAAAATCGAGGCCCTGGAAGGACACTTTGCCACCAGTGTCCTGACCAGTGACTCTGCAACCCATAGGCACCTTGACCTTGATCCTTCTAAGGCAGTGATTCTTGCTTCCCAGCTCTGTGCAGATATGTGGTCAGTGTGGCTAGGAGTTCGCTTCTTCTCTCTCTCCTGTGTGGATGCCGAGTGACTGATAGAAGGCTTTATCCTGTTGTTTTAGGCTCTGGGCTGGAGTTGTCTCTTTAGCCCGCCTATCTGGGATTGTCCAACTCCTTTGGGTCCTTTTGTGCAATTCCGTGTGGCTTCTCTTCCTCAGCACGCAGGAGCTTATGTCATGAAGGTTGCACTCCAAAAATGTTTGGTCGGTGAGGTTCAAATATATATTTTTAAATCTTTATTAAATCTATTGGTACGTATTAGGTATACAACACAGTTACGTTCCTCAGTGGGATATTGTGCCTATATGTGACTTACCAGGTTCTTATTTTTCCCCATTCCCCAGACCTCCACCCTTCCCTGTTTACAAAAACTTTGTTTCCGTGTTTTTCCTTTTCACAAATTTTTCATTTTCCCTTTTAACCTTTCCCCTACCTACCCCTCCCACTTCCTCTACTCTTTTAGACCTTTTCTTCCTATTACACAATATCAACTATACATTTTAAGCCTTATTTACACTTTTACTTTTTCACACCAGAGAAACTATTCCATATTTACACGTGTGTCTTATTAATTTCACATAAGCATATGGCCTCAATGTGCATCCACTTAGCTATAAATCTCTCCAGTTTCTCATTCTTTATGGCTTAGTAGTATTCCATTTTAGATTTTAAAAAGCCACATCTTCTTTATCCAGTCTCCAGTTGATGGGCAATTGGGCTGTTGCCAAGTTTTAGCTATTACAACCTGTACTGCTATCAACATGGGTGAGCATATATTGCTGTGGTATGATTCTTTCAATTCTTTTGGGAAGATACCCAGCAGAGGGATAGCTGGGTCAAATGGGACTTCTAATCCTAGTTTTTTGAGACATCTCCATATTGATTTCCACAGTGGTTGCACCAGTCTGCACTCCCACCAACAATGAAGAAGGGTTCTTATCTCCCACTCCCCCACCAGCATTTGTTACTGGTTGATTTCATGATAGCAGCCATTCTTTCTGGGGTGAGGTACAATTTCAGTGCTGTTTTCATCTGCATCTTTTGAATGACCAATGATATTGAACCTTTTTTCATATGATTATTCACTGCTTTTACTTGTTTATCTGAGAAATGTCTGTTCATTTCAGATGCCCATTTTTGAATTGGGTCTTTATATTTGGGGTGGGGTCTGATTTGTGTGTGTGTGTGTGTGTGTGTGTGTGTGTTTTCTTTATATGTTCTAGATAGTAGACTTTTGTCTGAGGAATAGCTGGGAAAATTTTTTTCCCACATTGTGGGTTGCCTCTTAGCTCTGCTTGTGATTTCTCTGGCAGTGCAGAAGCTTTTTAAAAAGATGAGATCCCAATTGTTGATTCTTTGTGTTAGTTCCCATGCTATTGAGGATTTGTTCATAAAGTCTTTTCCTATCCCGATATCTTCAAGAGTTCTACCTAACTTATCTTCCAGCACAGTGAAGTTCAAATATTAATCAGTGCTGGTTATGACTTGTCTTACATAAGTCATAATGGCGAATGATTGTTTCTAAGCCAGATAAATGTATGGAATAAAATCTTAACAGCAGATAACATTTATGGACTGTTGACTATTTGAATGTTAGTGATTTAACTCTTACTGAGCCTTATCTCGAACCTTAAGATTATCCTAGGATTCTTGTGAGTTGCTGAAAGTGATGGAAGGAAAAACTACAATAAAAATGAAACAAAAAATTCCCTCCTTTACAGTTTTTTTTTTTTTTTTTTTTTTTTTTTTTTTTTTTTTTTTTTTTTTTTTTTTTTTTTTTTTAGGGAGATGGTAGTTATGACCAGGGATTTATTTTTGATTTGTCAGTAAGATGTTATTCAGAAATCTAATGTTTTACGTGATTACAGGTCAACAAAATGTTTTAAAAATAAGCTAAAGGGTTGACTACAAGTTCCGATAAAATGCAAAGTGCTTGGTTTTGTGTCTGTTTTCACTCACCAACTCATCAACGCAAAGAGAAGAAAGGGAAAGAGAACAGAGGACAGGGGAGTGGGCAGGGCGTGAGTAGGGAGGAGGGGAGAGAAGAGACAGTCACAGAATAGGTCCCCTGGGAGAAGGCAGCCTGCAGCTTGACAAAGAGGGGGTCTTTAACTGGGACAGGAGGCCCAGCGTGGTGCCTTTTCCTACTCTGCAGAGCCAACTGGGCCCTGGGAGGACCAGTCCCAGTGCTGTGCTGTCTGATTCCACAAGAGCCTGTCTCCCCCACAGCCAGGGACCCTGCAGGATGTGGGAAAGCCTGGGTGTGAATGCCCACTGGTCCACTGGCTGGCGGGGGGACTTGGGGACAGCAACACCACTCCTCCCGAACAACAGCATCCATCGACCCCAAGCTGGTTTTAGGTTTCAGGTCACCCTCAAGGGCAGGGTAGGTGCTCAGTTAGGAGTTAGCATGACAACACGGAAGGAACAACCTTGTTCTCCTGTTTGAGGGTGCGAACCTTTATGTGACAAGGCTGAAGGGGACCAAGGGGAGACAGAATGAGGATGGCCCTATCCCTGTCCTGTGGTTAGGGGTGGGGCTCTATGATGACATTTGACATGTTATACATAAATGATTGTGCACAAATTTGTTTATGTCTGTTCCTGTTGTTTATGTGCATTTTATTATGCTTTACAGCAATGCATTTGTAACACACACACGGACACACACACACACACCCATATTCTTATGCACCATGGAGGACCTCTTGCTGTCCAGGTACAATGGCTTCATATGTTGGACCTTATTTAAGCCCCTTGAGACCCCCATGAAGTGGAACCAACATTGTTACCCTGGCACGATGGGAAAGGAAATGGAGTCAGAGAAGTCTGTTTATTTTACAAGGTCTCACAGCGCTTCAGAGCAACAGAGAGAACTGAGACCTGGTTTGTCCTGAGCCAAAGCCCAGGGGATCCCAGCACTGTGCCTCTGCATCTCACAGGGCAGCAGGGCTCAGCATTGGCCCAGGGTGGCACAGAGTGGCGGAGGGGCCAGATCTTGGACTGACTCAGGGCCAGAGGGGCAGGGGCAGGGGCAGCTGATCCAGGAAGTCATGATCTGCTTGACTTGAAACCCAGCAGCTGGCTCTCCAGTTCCTGGGGAGAAATGGTCTCTAGGATGCTCTCCCTCTTTCAGAAAGCTTTTAATGAACCTCTGGCCACAGGCTACCGAGAAAAGTGGTCAGCATGAAAATGACTCTTTTCTGTCCCTGCGTATTAAAACCTTGAGGCAGAATCAGACGAACTGGTAAAGTCAGGGCCTGAATCCAGAGGAACTCAGAGCACACATCCTTATGTGGAGGTGACAGGGTGACTGTCACTGGCCCGCTGCTATGTCCCTTCCTCAGGGACTCGTCTCTTCCCAAGGCCTCCCCCTGCAAGCTCGACACATTAGGTATCTCTTGCAGAAACTTTGGTAATGAGTGTGGCTTCTATGTTTTCAGCTGTAAGCAGCAGAAATCCTCTTCAGGCGCTCTACTAGACCTTTTATCCATACTCAGGAAAAAGAATTGATTGATTTTGAAGTTAAATGTTGGCATCTGCTGTTGCTCAAAACCAGGGACTTGGCTACAGCAATCCACCGTGCTTTCAGCGCTGCCACCCGTGTGCGGCAAATGAAGACAAGCTGTTGTCGAATGAGAGATGCAAAATAGTCAATCTGTTTGTCTGTTTAATGTAACTGGGAACATAAGCTGCTAAGAGTGGTACCATTCGGTACTGTCAGATGGGAGACACTCTCCAACAAACAAAAGCCTAATGACCCATTTTACTCAGCGTTCCGAGTTGCTCCTAATGGTACTTTCCATATGCACTCAGACATGCTTTTATCTGAAACTGCAAATGGCACGATTTCCCATCCAACACAAGCGTGTAATCTGTACGCGTGTGCGTACGTGTGCATATGTGCCTGCGCGCGCGCGTCTGGGGGTGGAGCGGTGGGGGCCCCGCTCCCCCCACCCCAGGCAGCGAGACTGATGGTTTAGACATCTTCGAGGGGGAAGCATATTGCAGCAGCATCTGACTCTCATCTTCCCTTTACACCTGTCACTGGAGTTGTATTAAAGGGAAAATTCAAGTCATTAACCATGATAGATATGTTTTTAATAAGTAAGTGTTGTGCCTCACCAGGCAGATAAATAGCAGGGCTTAAGATAGCGTCGGAGCCTGGCATGAAATGCCGGCAGGACGTTAAAGGCTCTGCCTACTTCTTCAAAGACTCACCAGGCTCCCAGTATTACTCGGCTGCCGCGTCTTAAGACTGCTCCCTGCTGGGGCTGGTCCCCAACTTGCCTTTGGACTTGGGAGCCTCCTCACCCTTGTGTCCCTCGGGGCTTCTGTGCCCGAGGGAGCGTGGAAGCTCGGGCCCATGAAGTGCTGTATAACTGTGTCTGTGGTGGGCGTGGTGAATGAGGCCGCCTTGCAATTCAGACGGACCCTTCCGAGACTTGTGTTGAGAAGGATTCTCAGGCGCAACCGCAAGGAACGAGCGCTGTCATTGGTTAGGAGACCCTGATGTCATTTGTCCGCCGCTGCATGCCTGTGTTTCTGAACAACCCAAGCAGAAGACCAGTCAGGATGATCAGAATCCACTTCCTCATGGTCAGTATCTATCTACCAAAGACTCCCGTATTTACTCCCGTATCACAGATCTGCTTTAGTTACGGCAAAACAGGTTAAAAAGAAGGGCAATTGCCTATGTACTCCAGCGAAAAGGCTCACTGCAGAAGAATACGTCTGGCCCCAAACAGCATTTGGATACATTCAGTGGAAATAAGGTGAAAGCATATGGCTTACATTTCCTCTCTAAAGAAATACGGGGTGGGGGGGCGGGTACCTTGTGGGACCCGGGATGCAATAACAAATGCAGACACTTGAGAAGGCTTGGCAGGCGAAGACAGAATATTTCTGTGTTTACCTGACAGTGTGACTGGAGCCCAACCCACTGGGGAGCAATCCATTTGGTGGTGACCTGTCGCACCCTGGCAGAATGTCCTTGCAGAAACATCAATGTCAGCCTGGGAGGCAGGGCTCCCTCCCCTTTGCAGGCAAGCTACGGATGGATGCCTGGGCGACCATGGATGCTGTCTCGGGTTACTGCATAAGCACAAGAGGAAGTCAGTGCTGCCTCTGGTGTTCAGTCTTCCCAATCTGCAGGCTTCAGGAATGAAACTGAATTCTCTTTTGGGCTGAGAACATTTGGACCACCTGGTTTAGCATTAATTTTTATCTTGCTTTTTTTTGGGGGGGGTCTAATCTCAATATCGGAATTGGCCCTTTAGACTGTGTAAATTAGGGACAAAGGGGGCAAAAGAGAAGTCCGTGAGAGATAAGAAAAGTGGTGTTTTCTGAATTGGGATTATGAAAATTGGAGCGGAGGGCTTTGAAACATGAAGGAAGAGCATCAACCATTCAAGGAAAGGAAGAAGGAAAAGGAAGAGAAGGAGGAGGAGGAGAAGTAAAAGAGGAAGGAGAGGAGGGAGAAAAGGACAAGAAGGAGGAAGAAAGAGAGAAGAGACTTCTTCCTCAATCATATATATTTTATTTGAAAGCAAACAAGGGGCATCAAATGATTATTTCTGTGCCCATGCTACCTTTGGTCAAGAAAGCAACAAAACAATATGTGTGTGTGTGTGTGTGTGTGTGTGTGTGTGTTTCTCTCCCTCATTTCTTTCCATGATAGATCAAAAGTCACATGAGTAGCATTGCAATGCAGCTGCTTGGATTCTACTTGGCCTCTGAATAATAAATAGGGAGTTTCTAGGACCGCCAGCTTATTAACGAGCACTAATTCAGAAGGGATGGCACAATGTTCAGCAATTTAAGCAATGTGGACAATGAAGGTTCTCCACTCTGGTACAAAGAGCGGCCTCCAGAATGGTGGGGATTGAGTAATTACGGCTAATACCCATCTCGGCTTGTATTCGAACATCCAAAGAAACAAGGTCACAGCAACAGGCCGGGAGCTGGTCCCAGGGAGCAGGCAGCGGAGGAGGGGAGTCAGCCAGGGCAGGTGAACTGCCTCTGTTCCTTGGGCTCAGCGATGAATAAGTGAGTGTTTGACAGCTCCCACCAGTGCCTGGCCACAGCGCTACATCTCCAGCCATGCAGCCGTCTCCTCCTCTGGTGCTCAGTGGCAGGCAGCCAGCATTGCAGAGGCGAGGTAGTGCCAGTCCCAACCTGCTTCCCACCTCACTCTGCTGCTGGAACAAACTCGGGCCAGATGCTGCATGCTCTTCCTACCTGGGGTTCATGGGGGTAGTGTGCCTGAGGGGCATCCCTCTTTAGAGACACCTCAGTGTTCTCTGGTTAGCAGCTGAAGGTCTGAAAGGTTAATGGCAAAGGAGCTCAAGAATCCTCACACCCTCCGGGTCTATGGAAGGAGCTGCCAGGGAACTGCAGAGATTAGGTCCTCCTGATGTACCAGAGAGCTAATAGAGGAGTTGGATCTAATTTGGGGCTCTGGGGCTGAGGCATCACTTTGAACTTGAGCTGTAGCAGACAGGTTTCTGGTTGCAAGCAGTAGAAATGGGGTCTGGGAGACTTAAGCAGAGAGAATTTACTGAACGGATCATGGGTGAGGGGCTCCCAGGAAAGCTGGAGAATGAGGCTCAGGAAACAAGGGAGGTGGAAGGCAGGCCAGTCCTGCAGCCGCAGCCTTCATGGGCACGATGGTTGTGCTATGTGGGACACAGGGACCTCAGTGTGCTTCCCGATCCTGGGCTCCAACCCCGGCATCTCAAGCTCTGGGTGTCCCTTGCCACTTCTTAGCTTCCCTGGCAACATCTAAAATCTGGGGTTCTTGTGTTACTTTATGATTGGTTGAGCCCAGGCCATAAACCCAGGGGACCCAGTTCCAAGGGACCCAGGGGAAGATAGGACAAGTACTACTGGCCTTCCTGGCTTCCGTATTGGAAAGGGATATCCATCTCCAATGGATTCTTAAAGTGGTAAGTTCTCCTTAAGTAAGACTCGCCCTCAAACCCAGGACTGCCCTGCAATTTCTGCTCTTCCTATTCTGTTTCTCTATGTGATCTGTGTCCTTTGCCACTCTCAACCTCTGCTTCTTGTGGCAAAAGAGTGACAGGCTACAATGGGTGATGACACCAGGTACTAATTCATTCAGTTTCCCCACACACCTCTCTCCCGAGCCTTCATGGGTAAGATTTAGTGTAAGTCTGTAGTGATGGAAGCAACATGGCCTTCAGCCTCCTACAGATGGAGAGGAAGGGTTCATAAGGTACAGGTGGTAGTAAGACCTACCGAAGAATTGGATGTGTGGCAAAAAGGAGAGGAAGGAAAGAAAGAAACTACAATCTCTGCAACATTCTGATGGTGAAGCCATTGGCTTACTTCTTGTTAGTTCTTGTTACAGGGTAAGGGGGCTTGATGAATATTAATTGCTGACATGATTATCAGCTTCTCCTCATCGTATTCACTTTTGTATGATGGCCAGGCCAATCACCACAGCAGTACTCTTACATATACAGTAGGATTCCGGACCAGACTTAGACTGTGTGCCCTTTGCTGGCTGTTGTTCCCTCAGGCAAGAGATTTAAACCTGCTGTATCTCACCTACCTCCCTGTCAAATGGAGATGTTAAAAGTCGCTGCTGTTATGAGGGCTGTCTGGCTGTTTTGTGAAAAACCACTCGAGCCCAGGCCTAGGATGTCGCAGCCCTCCATATCTACAACGTGCTGTCCTGGTTGTTCACATCAGTGGTGTTCCTGCCTGTGTGTAGCACTCTCCATGTGGGCACTCTGAAGAGTCTGTCTGCAAGATGAGTCCCATAACCCTGACCCAGTTTTTCCGGAGAGAAAATGGGTCTCCCCAGACCACACTGAGATGAAAATCTCTTGTGATTCAGAAATAAGAGCCTGGCAGCAGGGCTGGTGAGTGTGGGGTCGCTGTGACCCAGATGCCCTGATCACACGACCTGCTCATCACTGGCTACTTCTGAACATGCACACCTTCCTCTGAGGGTGGGGCTCAGGCTGCCTGGTGTGGCCAACCCCAGACCCGAGGACAGTCCGGCGGAGGACCAGGGGGAGACACAGCCCAGGCTCCCGGGTGTACACATGCAGCCTGGGCTTCTGCTTTGGGGCCATGTCAGCCCCCTTCAGGGTGATTGTAGGGCACTAGTGGTTCCTCTGCCCGCTGGAAACTGGAAGTGAAGAAACACCCACACACTCAATCACAGCCTCCAAATGACAGGCAGCAACCTTACAACACGGTAGAGCCCAGTGCTGCTCTTCACTTAGATAAGGGAAAAAAGAAAGAAAAGCAGTAACAACAAGTGTATGAAGAGAAACCACATAAAATCTAACCGCAAAGGGGGCTCATGTGCATTATAACTACCTGGCCCAAATGAGTCATCTTACTCCCCGCCTGTTCCTGACTTTTCTAGAATGATGTCTGTGTTTGCCTCTCAAATATATAGAGAGTATAAAATATTCGGGCCTTGCATCGTGCTGGGATGATGGTCACTTTGATGTGTCACCAGATTGCAAGGTGACAAAGCGGCCGTGAACGTTAGCGAAAGCCATTTCCAGGATCAGCACGACCCCCGGAGGTAGGGGGTGGACACTGGGCAAGACTGGGCGGAAGCAGCACTGGCTTCCTGTTCTTTGAACGCGTCCATCCGCCCCGTGACCACCGGCCCATGCCTTGGTTTCCCCTGTTTTGACCACAGTGGAGATAAGACCTGACAGATCCCTGGGGAGGACAGCCCGTGTCATGGCTGTGGGGTCAGCCACACTGACCTAATCGATGGAACTGTCGAAATGATCAATACTGATCACTACTGCTGAAGTGACCCGGCACAGGTCCACATCGATCTCTGGAGATACCTGGAACCATCAGATATGCCGGGCCGTGGTTCAGGGACTTTGGTCACTCAGGTCTTAGTTGGAGGAGGAAATAGTTTTTTAAGAAGTGGGGCATTAACTTAGAAAAATGCCCTGGACTCCAGAGAAGTCTTGAATGGCAGCGATGGACCTGTGAGAGGGGCCTCCTTCACTTAACAGCCCGTGTCGATGCAGACAGGCCAAGTAACCTCGCGGAGACTCAGTGTACTTGTCAGGAAAATGGGAGAGGAGGGGTGCTTGTCTCAGGAAGCCTTGGGGATTAAGCAATGGTCCTACTGAAGGGCTGAAATGCTTGGCATGAAGCTAGAAAATCATGTAAAGTATTTGATGAAATTCGCTATTATTTGTAAAGATTATTTCAAATAGGAACTTTCTCCATCTTTTTCGTTGGCATCTCCAGATACTGAAGACCCCATTCCTTTTGTGGTTTTTGTGGTGCTAGGGATGGAAGCCAGGGCCTTCCTTGTGTGTGTTTGGCTGTCACAGTCCCTTCAGCTTGGTTTGCAGTTCCTTGGGTTTCTCCCGACAGGTGCCTGTCTCTGGCAAGCATGTCCTGTAATCCGGAAAGTGCCTTCTCCTGAATCAAGAACCTGAGTGCTTCCCCGCCCGTGCCGGTGTTGCTCAGAGAACACGGGGGGCCACCTTCAGCGAGCGAGGGGGGCCACAAGCCATTCACACGAGCACCATAATGAGAGTCACAGAAGCTGAGGTCCGGTCACGGTGGGAGCCAGGGAATGGTGGTAGGAAGCCTCCTGGTTCTAGCATGCAGTGGCCTCATTTGGCTGGCGCCTTGAGTCACGGCCAGCTGCTCACAGTGCCCTGTTATATAATTGCCTTTATTGGCTATTTGTAGAAGATTCACTTGAGGCTACCATTTTGTTGGGCTTGCAGTTCTCTCCTCCTCCTCCCTCCCTCTCCCTCCCTCCCTCTCACCTCCTCCCCCTCTTTATTTCTCCAAAAGTTCTGCTTTCTTTATGCGCCTGAAGTTACGTGTTCCAGTTGGTTTTCATACGTGCCCCATTTTGCCTTAGATTTTGGTACATCGCCTCCCATTACGGAGCACGGACATTTTATCTGGACAGATATTTCACGTTTAGAGGAAGCCCATCACACCTGTCAAAACCTAAAATGCTTCAGCTTTCATACAGACCCCAGAGCAGTGAAACTCCATCCCAGGCTCCAGTCCCCATCTGCCCAGGGAAAGCACGTCAAGCTTGTTTAGAAGTCTGCTCCTGTGCTAAACTTTCTCCATACGCGTTACGCATGGCCATTAGCATATCTCCCACCCTGCCCCCTCAAACCAAAGCGAAGGGTCCAACTACAACACCTCAGCCGGCTCTGCTTGCTGCAGGAAATTCACACTCCTTGACCCTGGCTTCTGCAGAATGGAAATAAAAAATCTCAGTGGCTGCTTTAACTCCAAGGACTTAGAAAGTGACTAATAATGCAAATACTCAGAGGTTAATAGCCTGGTGACATTACTGCAACTCATACCGTGGCTTAAAGGGCATTATCTATCACATGGCAAGCAGTGGTCAGTTCGCAGACTGTATGAATAAATATCAGAAGATGAACTCTGAGAATCAGAAATTAATAAAACCTGGGGATTTCTCCCCATTTTAATGGAACTGGGCAGTACAACCTCAGTGCCATTTGACAAGGGTCCAGCTGCCCTTTTTGCATAAGAGTCCACTGCCTGACTGTGACCTGGCTGGGGACACAAGGCACTTCCTCCTTCTTCTTTTGCATAAAGGGAGGGGAAAGTCAGGGGGAAAGTTGAGCAAAAAGTTGAGCAAAAAGGAGTCTGCAAGGTGCCTTTGGCAATGGCTGTTTGGGACAAAAGGAATCCAGTGAGAAGCCCCAGAGGTGTGGTTGGGAGCCAAGCCAGGTGGAAGGCCTGCTGCCCTGGGAAGGGTGACCATGGCTCGCCATCAGCCATCTCACATCTGGAGTTAGGTGGGGCTGCACTGTCCCCATAGGTGGTTCCTCTCCTTACCCAGCAGGCGGACACAAAGCCGCCTGTGTGCACCCCTGAGGGACACTCAGCAAAGTGCTTCATCCTCCACCCTGGGGGGGCTGGAATCCCTGCCATTGTTGTCAGCAGCTCCCAGGGTCAATCTCTCTCCCTCGGCTGGGTTTAGGGGGTTCTTCCTTGGAAGGGTGGGGTGGTATTATCTTTGGGAAATTGTAGCATCTCAGCTCCCACTGCTAAAAGGAAAATTACTGCCCTGAGCCATCCCTGGTCGGGTTCCAAACGAGTCTTGTAGCATTATTGAAATACTGAATTGCAATATTATTGAAGTTGGTACGGAGTTGCTCTTGGCACAGCCTGCAGGCTGGCAGGTGCTGGCTGGGCAGAGGGGCTGTGCTACTGCAGCAAAGTGCCCGGGCGCCCCTGCTGCTCCCAGGAGTGCACGCCTCACCCTGCAGGCTGTGGAGGGCCTTTGCTTTTTCTTTTTTTCCTGGAAAATGCACCATATTCAGACACGCACAGCCTCAGCGCAGGTCACCCCTTCCCCCCATGGGACCTGGCAGGCTCCTTAGCCTGGATCTCTCTCTGGTATCCAGCCCCTCACTGCCGTTCTCTTGGGCAGCCTCCTATCTGGGCTCGAATCAGTTCTCAGCACAAGAGAGAGGAAGATGCCTGTGTCCAGAGCATCTCCTGCTTCCTTTTCTCTTGCCTACATTTTTTTCCTCCAAACTAGCTGGAGCTTGCCCCTCTGGTCCCCAAGAACAGCATGAAGGCATTGGGCTCCTCATACCTCTTTTTTGAAATGGAAAGCGAGTGTCCTGCCACCTTTTTCTGTGACCTTCGGTGAGGAATGTAAGTTTCCCCCATCTGTTGGAATTGTCCAAGATGTGGTGTGCAAATGGGCACTGCAATTTTACAAAACCTGCATGGGATATTTTCTTCCTTCTTGTCTTCTTTTGAGGCAGTAACTTCCTATCTTCCTTTAGTTGCAGGCTTCTGGGGCAGACGGAGTTCAGAGAGCAAGCGGCACTCTGATGACAAGAGAGGCAGCACCCAGGCCCGGGACGGACAACAGGTGCCTCGGACTCTGCAGTCGGCTCAGGCCAAAATCTTTTGCTCTTTCACTCCTGTGACTCAATGAGTTTGCAAGATCCACTCTCACCTTACCCCAGGCTGTTTTTTACCTGCCTCAGCTCTATGTGAGCCACTGAGCTACAGTGACATCCTCAGAGTAGCCTGAAAGCGGGAGCCAGGGCTTCCCTGAGACAAATGCAGGCCCAGGGCCCTGGGCAGAGTCCACAGTGAGCTCTCAGCACTGCACCCCACCATGGGGAGAGAGGCAGGGCAACCAGGGAAGAGTGAGGGGGGCAGTGTCAGCAGCAAGAGCTATGTGTGACCCACAGGGTTGGGTGCCCCTGAGCGGCCCATGGTGGTCTGAAGGTCATTTTCACCCCGATTTCCTTTCTCCTCCTCCTCTTCCTCCTCCTCCTTCTCCTCCGTCCCACTCCTTCCTTTGTTCTCAATCTCCCTCTTCTATTTGCTAAATTACTAAAGCAATGCTTGTTTGCTTAAAACTAAAAAGCAATTAACCATGGAAGGTAAGACTTGCCATTTCATTACTAAATACCTGTCCGCCATGCAGGCACAGCACTGGTGGTCCCCTGGTGCTATCTAGACTCTCCCGACCCACGGGGCTGCAAAGTCACAGACTGGTGGGACAGCAAATTGTGCCCACATTGAAGGGTCATGGCAAGCGTTACCAAGAAAGAGGCAAGTAAAATAACACTCATAACGGGCCTTTCGGGTGCCCTATTTTATTTTGCTGTCTCCCAGCACTTCTCTCCCCACTAGCTTCTCTGCCATAGCCCACCCCAATTCCGTGCAGTTGTTCACATTATCCTTCGTCTGAGTATCCAGGAGGCAGAGCAAGTCGGAAATCCCTTCCTTCCAGACCTTGCAGGGTAGGGCCTGTGCCGGATATATAGGACAGTCTCTAAAGGAAGCGGCTCGGTTATCAAGGCCAGGCGAGCAGGCAATTACTCTGTAACCCAATGAGCCGCTACCTTCCTATCTAATCACAGGGCCTGGCTCTGGGTCTGTCTCTGTGGAAAAGAACATACCTTCTCTTATCTCACCCTGCATCTGCGATAAGGGGATTTGACAAGTCAGATTGTCTCCGCTACACATGAGACGCCACCTTTGCAGGTTTACTTACCCTGAAACCAGGCAAGGGTCTGTTTCGTGTTTGACTGTTTAGAACCCGAAGAGACCTGAGGATAGGGGTGCGATGGCAGCATCTGTCCTGTGTGTGTTGCAAAGAGGTGGGGAGGGTGGAGAGGCAGGAGCTGCATGCAGTTCAAAGCACACCCTTTGAGAGAGGGAGGAGGGTTACACAGGGTTTACTGACTTTGGACACAATCTGAAGCCTTGCTTTCTGCATCTGTGAAGGCAAAAGGTGGTACCCATTTCACATGACTGTAAAGAGGCCTGAATGTCACTGCCGGGGAGCAGTAGAATTCCTGGTACATTGGGTACTCAGTAAGGACTCAGAAAATGAACCCTAAGGAGGATGGGGAAGATAATGCCAGTGCCTTCTTCAGCGACAGGATGACTTTTGCCTGTACTGCGGGAAAGGGAAGAAAGTGCCTTGCAGAAAGAAAAGCGGAAGCACAGTATTTTTTCTGCAGTCAATGAGAGGAGAAAGGCAGAGTAGGCAGAAGGGGTCGGGGCTGAAAAACTGGGCCCTCTACAGTCAGAGCCTTGCTATTACTGGGTTCCCTGGCACTGGCTGGCTGCAGGCGCTACTTCCCCCTGCAAACACAGTGAAATGAACTTTAAAAAATAGTCTTCCATTTCAATGACTGTTCGGGGTCTTCTATTTGAATCCTCCCACCCTAATTATTTTCACCCTATTCTTAGGGCCTCTGGATCCCAAGAGTCAGACCCTGGCTCTGTCACATCGCAGGCCATCTTGACCTTCTGCTGTTCTTGTTCCTTTGCTGGTGGCACCCCATAACACCTTGGGGGAGGACACCTGCTTTTAGCCCTGCTTCTTTGAACCCTACACTCCAATCTTGGAAATCTTTCCTATCTTATTCCACTCCCCAAGAGGGAAGATAGGAGCCCTCAGATCTCAGCCTAACTTTCCAACCAATGGCTACCAAAGGTCGGAGTCTGGGAGATGCTGGCACAAGCTGTAGGATTCCCTGGTCTGGGCAAGTCACATACTCTCTGGGAGTTCTTGTTCCAGAGGAAACTTAGTATAAAAACACACAGAACCTTAGGGTTTCTGGAATGATCCAATAACATGAGGCTAAATGGGACAGCCAGGGAACAACTTGTGAGTGGTGTCTGGTGGGATCCTGGCTCTTGATTCTGAGCCGTGGGCACTTCACATTTTACCATTCTAAAACTAGGATGTATGTTTAAAATGCTGTGATTGTTTCCTGTGGTGGAGTACTTTCTTCATGCTCATCCCTGGAGAGGTGTCATTACATAAATCCTGGGCAGGCATGTCTGTGGTCAACAGAGATGTAGAACTGAGGAAACGTGGGGCACTATGATTAAACACTGCCAAGAGGTTCAGCTGGAAGAGTCACAGTCTTGGTGTAGCCTCGTCATGGGAACCTTCACCGTCCTGAAGTCCCTTGAGTTCAGCACCTTGGCTGTGAAGTTCAAAGGAGATTCTGGGCTTCAGATGAGCCACAGTGAGGCACTTGGCCAGGCATCCCATTAAACATCGGGAACCCAGGGAGGAGGTGACTAAGAAGGAATGTAGTAGAGAAAAAAGGATGGACTGCTTAAAGTGATGGAAAGACCCTAAGTTTTTGCTATCAATGGAACCTCTGTTTGGCAAACTAAACCAGAGACAAATTAAGTGTCATAGTAGCTAGTTCTCCTAGGGGATCATAGCAACAAAGAGTAGGAAGCCCCTAAGAATTGTGGTTTGTCATGCTTAAGGCACTTGAGAAATGACAGAGAGAGTCATAAGCTCAGATGGAGCCTTGCCAGTTTTACCCATCATATACCTCTCTACCCATGATGCATCTCTCTTTCCTTTCCCAGAAGGCAGCAGGGCACCAAGGAAACTGAGAGTGAGTTCCTGGGGGATACTCAGATTTCCACAGTTTCTCCATGGCAAGAGTTAATTAGGAGGTAAAGTCAATTATTACTGTATTTGTTCCTGCACATTATTGAAAACCAAGAATTAATACAGATAGGAGCACTTGACACAGGCTATCTATGTGCATGGTCCTCTGTACTTGTCATTTTGTTTACTTCAATTATTTATTTAGTATTTATTGGGCATCTCCTATGTGCCAGAAAGTTCTAAGCTGAACATATATAGTGAAGGAAATAACACCCCAACTGTTACCTGGGGATTCTTAATAGCTATGTAACATCCCATGAGGTTCCAAAATTATGAATGAAAGGAAGGTAGTAAGGGATTTATGGAACTGGGTGAGTGCATGGGAGAGAGCTGAGACTGCTATTATTTTAATTTTAAAAAATATTTTACTATTCTAACAGAAGCTAATGTCTACTGATCATAAAAATATGTTTATTAAAATTCATTTTAAAAGCCATCTGCTCTTATAACTCCCAATAATGAGGTGGGAGGAGATGCCACACACTTATGAATCATTTTAAGTGGATTCTGTTGTTGAATCTACCCATTTTACAGGTGGGAACTGGGCTTGGAAAAGCAGCTTTCCCAAGTTCACAACACTAAGTGGTCAATCTGGCTTTCACATGCCTCTGTATCTGGGTCTAGAGCCTATGTTTGATGCTGTAACATATCCAGGGTGGAGTGGGAGGACTTCACTCAAAAAGATGAAGAAAATAAAGACTGAAGCACATTACTAAGGATAGGAATTGCAGTCTGGTTACACTCTGAAGTCCCTATTCCTTCCTTTCCACCACATCCATTGTTAATAATAGGGTGAATTTGATGACTGAGATCGAGGCTGCCCAATCTTTTAGAAAGATCTGAAATTTAGTGCCCAGCATTCCTAATAGTCTGTCTCCCCTAGGGAGGGTCCCTACTGTCTTTAAGGGCTCTAGTGGCCATAAAACCAGCACCTGCTGTTGGGAAAATCTTGCATGAGCTGTTGGTCTCCCATAGTGGACCAGCTTATTCTTCCAACAGAATCAGTTGTCATTTTGATGAGTTGTTACCAACACACATCATCTTAACATGTAAAACATGGGTTTATTTTGCTGAAAACAGATCCCAGTGCTACCCCAGGGTGTGGGCACATGTCAGAATGTGACTCATCCTGTTGTGAGCTTTTTCCATTTCCAACTTGATCATGGAGACTAATTTGAGGTTGCCGGTGACCTTACTTAGAGAGTGACCAAAACAGTGAAGATCGTACTGACAAGCTCGCCGCACTCCATTTCCAGAGAACTCAGAGCTTCTCTAATATTCTCAAATCTTCTCTCTGTAGAGCCACTGCACCTATGTGTGCAGAGGTGTGACCTTTAGAACACTGGTTGAAAACTTCCTTTCTTCTTTCTGACACACAACCGCTGTGGTGGTGAGCAGAGATCACACCAGTCAGGAAGATGTTTTCATGTTGCTGAGCCTCAGTTTCCTCCATAAATGATGTCCCTCTTGAGTTGCTAATGCATCTTCTTTCCAGATGCAGCTGACCCAGGGATTGTTAGGAGCTACCCTCAGTCACTGCCTGAGTGTCAGGGGCTTCCATCTCTCCCAGGGAGCTCATTTTGTATTCAAAGGAAATAAGTCCCTTGGGGAATAGAGAATAAAGTACAGGTGGTCATGTAGAGTATTCAGTGGCATCCTAGAGGACCCTGAGAGACGGAGGCAGAGGAACGAGAGTACCCATGGGATAGATAACCCAAGCAGGTATGACACACTTCTTCCTTCCTCCCTGAGCTGGCAGCCAACATCACAAGGGTGGACTAGAAGGCAAAGATGAAGTTGGAGAAGCAAAAGTCTGCTGAATATCAACAATGTGGCAATGGATCCAAACAAACAACCTCACCGGTTCTCAGAGTGACCCTCTAGGGTCCTTTTGGTCCTTATTTAGGAAGGGCGAAAACAAGGCTCAGATAAATGAAACTGTACTGTATGACACACAACTAGAGAGATGGAGCTAGAAGTTACTAGTTCTTTACTCAGGCCCTGGATTTTCTTTCCTTCTTTTCTTCTTTTGTTCCTCCCTACTGTCCTTCCTTCCTTCCTTCCTTCCTTCCTTCCTTCCTTCCTTCCTTCCTTTCTTTCTTTCCTTCACTCCTCCCTCCTTTCCTTTGTTTGTCTACTCTTCAAATATGTCTCTAAAACTTTTACATTTATAATGTGTCATAAATCATTCTGTGTGGACTCTGAAGCTACAGGGACCAGCAGGACAGATATGGTCCTTGCCCTGTAGAGCTCTATGGCCAGAAAGAAAGATGGTGTTAAGCAAAGGCAGCCCACCTGAGTGTCTCTGCTCTGTCACACAGCCCCGACTAGTTCTGAATGAGAGCACTGTCAAGTTGAATGCCAACTGGATCCTTGGGTATAGTCACGCTAATCTGGAGGGGGCGAATGTCATCTTTCCTACCCAGTACTCCAGACATTGCTAAAGTGTGCGCCATCCCCACCCAGTGATGTGAAGATGTGATCAGAGAGCAGCTGCAAACCTGCCTGGAATTAGACAGGATAGATTCATCAGCCCAGCTCTGAACCTGCCAGAAAGGAGGTTCTCCCAACGGCATCGCCCAGTGTCATCTAAGTCAGCGGGTGATTTATTGCTGGCAGGCCCTGGCACACCACTAGTTCTCGGGAGTGAATTAAATGTTATACTTTTGTTGGATACATCTATTTCATGGCTCCTTTTAAAATCATCTGCGCGACACATTATATCACTTAAAGTGTTTGCACCTGTTCCCTGAGTATCAAAGCTTGTGCCATAAAATACTCTTAAGGCTATGAGAGACACAGGGAAAAGGGTATCTCAGGACACCAGAAACACAGCCTCGGCTGGACGCCTCCTCTACTTTACCCAGTTGAAGGCTGTGATTTGGAAGAGAAAAGCTATAGATTCATTCCCAAGGCAGATCTGCTTGCCTGAATCTCCACAGCAGATCTCTTGTTAAACCTTGTGAAACTTACAAAGAAAAAAATTCAAGGGGCAAAAATAAAATAGTACTCCCTGGGCAACAGTTTGTTTCAGCTAGGAAAATTGGAAAATTCATTTATGTGAGAAACTACAGGCTTTTACTCTTGAGAATTAGTCTTTTTGATTTTCTTTTGTAGGCAAGTTTCCCCTGAATGCCTCGTATACTCTGAAAGCCCAGCAGAACACCCAGACTCTGTCAGGTGTCTAGACCTACCTCTGGGTCCCCCACCAATTCTTCTCTGTCCAGGTTGAAGCCCAGATGATTACTAAGCCATCAAAAAAGAAACAATGGCTAAATTAAGATGAACTTTAAACCAGGCGTGGTGGCACATGCCTGTAATCCCAGGACTTGGGAGGCTGAGGCAGGAGGATCGCTGTAAGTTCGAAACCAGCCTGGACTACATAGTGAGTTCCAGGTCAGTCTCAACTACATAGTGAGACCCTGTCTCAACACCCCCCTCCAAAAAAGTAGAACTTTTAAGGGGGTCTTAACTAATTTGATCTTTATCTGAAACCCTTTCTAATTGAAATAAACTAGAAGCTCTGTGGATCAACGCCTCAGACTACTTGTAAAGCTGTGTGTACAGTGCAGCTTGGGAAAGCAGAAGGTTGGGAAACTGGATGTTAGCAACATCCTAGTTTTAAATTAGGGCTCACTCCTTCCCTCCTTCACTAAAAGCCACTGGTTGGAAAAAATACTCAGATGGACATAAAAAATAGAAAATGAGTTTAATGGATATGAGGTAGGTGTCTTAATTACTTTTTTTGCTGAGACAAAATATCCAACACCTAAAGTGAAAGGAGGGAAAGTTCACTGTAGCTCACATTTTGTGGAGGTTTCCATCCAAGGCAAGGTGGCTCCAAGGCAGGGTGGCCTGGCAGAGGGGAATTGCACAGGAGAAACAGTTCATGGTGGGCAGAAGGCAGCAAAGCAGTGAAGTAGTGAAGAAGCAGCAAGTGACAACAGCAGCCTTCTTTCTGTCCCTTACACTTTATACAGGCTACATGGCCTTAGGGTGGATACTACTGACACCCAGAGTGGGCCTTTCTATTGTCCATACCCAGAACTATGCCGGACCCATCAGTGGACAAATTTAGTAATTATGTACCTTTGATCCCAATATCACACACTTAATCCCAACATCACCCATTCTAGATCCAGCCATCTCTGAAAAGCCCCACCTGTGACTGCACGAGGGTTTGAGAGGACATCCAGACAGCCATAACAGTAGGTGTGCAGTATCTGGAGCAATGAGAATGTATTTTGAACCAAATATGGGGGATTCGTGGCATTCTCCTTATTTATCCATGAATGTATCTGTTCTCTGTATTTATTTATTAATTTATGGATCCTCCAATAACAATTTATCGAGCAACAATAGTGTGCTAAGGGCATTTGTGGCAAGCTGAGTGTGGAGGAAAAATAAAGTCAGAGAGTTCCTTGCTCTCCTGGAGCTTATATTCCAGGGAGGGTCATAAACAATCACCTTGTGTAGAAAAACAGAAGTCACATTCCTTATGCTGGGATGAGGGAGAGTGTAATGAAAAGTATGCTGAGCTGCTCATTGCTAGGTTGGTTGAGGGCTAGGTTCTGTACCGAGGTAGAATTTATGGTGAAACTTGAATATTGAGAAACTATTTAAAATACACAGCTTCTAGGAGATGCTAAGATACAGCTAGAGGTAACACTTGTAACACTTTAGCTCAAGGATCTGGGATTCGAAGCCTACTTGGGTAGTGTGGCACAGGGAGGGACGATGGTATCAGGTTAGGGAAAAGGTACTAAGTGAAATGTCTGGAAGGAGGAGCCTGGGCTGGGAGGGGCCTGTGGAGCAAGGGCTTTATTCAGGCCCACTGGAGGCCACTGAAAGGATTTCCCTGGGAGAGCAGCTTTAGTCTAATTCATGGTTTGTAAAAGATTTTCAGGGAACAGAGTGCAGGGCAACAAGGACAAAGGAGACCCATGGACTTCTGGAGTGGAAGGCGAGACTTCTCAGCTCCCTGAGGGGCCCTGTGCTCAGCCTCAGCAGTGCAGTTTCCTTCTGAGGCAGAGGGGATGGTTGCCCACCCTCTGAGAGCTCTGCAGATGACTGAACCAGTGGGCCCCTGGGGGAGGTTCCTGGGGCAGGGTCCTGGGGCTCCTCCATCCACCTGGAGGTCTGTCATTTGCTTATCTTGAAGAAGAGAATAGTAAGCAATTTCTGGGAGAAAGAAGTAAGCCTCAAACATTGCATCCTGTATTTAGTCCAGAGAGAGTGAAGGAAAAGGCCATGGGACCTGGGGCTGCAACAGGGAAGTCAGTGAGGCTCAGGGAGAATCACTGTGTGCTCAAAGGGAACAGGATCTCTAGGACATCACTGGAAGATCCCGGGAGAGAAAGGGGACTTGACTGTGTCAGGGGTCAGACTGGAGAGGAGTAGTTGGGAATTATGAAGGCTTTTTTGCACTTTTAAAGACACCTCTGTGTTGTTTTCCATCTGAAAATGAACTGCTGGTGTAACTTTTTAAAAAGTGGTAAAAACAATCAAAAGAAGGGAAAGAAAGGAGTAAATGTCCAGTTACAAGACCCACAGCGAAAATGTGAACTAGGATGAGAGGAGTGAGGAAAGGAGTGGCATTTCCAGCTGTGGCAAAGCACAGGGCAGGCACAGCTGCTGAGAGCAAATCGTTCACCACCTGGTTGGCACAGGGGTGAGGAGAGGACACTTAGGTGACAATTCAACAGCTCACTCCACGCCTGGGGCCTGAGTCCCTCCCATGGAGCATCTGAGAGCAGCCTCGGCTGGGTTTCCCAGAGGACAAAGGAAGCAGGGAAGGGAACTGCAGGCCCAGGGGGAGGAACCAGCAGTTAAGAAGAAGTAACGTGACCTTGGGACAAAGTGACCATGAATTTGTAGTTACTGAATTCCTCCCTTCATCTTCCACAACAGGGTCACAGAGCAGCAGGCAGGCATATTCATCGAGGGCTTATGGGGAGGTATGATCAAAATATATGGTGAATGTTTAAAAATTTATTACAGTACAGGAAAGCCATATTGCCATTAAGCCCCCTGCAAAAACAAACAAATATACAACTTCCTTCTTGCTTTCAACACACTATCCCATTGCTCTTGCCACATTCTGAAAAGGTTCTGAAAGTCCTCTTCTGTGGGTATCTTTACCCACAAATGCTGTCGTGGCTGCCTCAATGCCCTGTATCAGTTCAAAACATTGATCTTTCATGGTCATCTTTAACTTGAAAAAGAACCAAAATCTTTCTGGCAGTGCCAGATCTAATGAGGAAGGTGGGCAAAGACATATCGTAGTGTCTTCACAAGGTTAACTGTCTGCTGGCTGGCTCTTGGTAGCACCATTCACCACATTTTTTATCATTACTCAAAAGACACGCATGAATGAGAACTCCCAGAAGTGCTCCAGAAAGTGGCAAGAGAGATAAGTAAGGGGGCATTAATAGCAATGTGCCTTTTACTGCAATGCATTTTTAAAAATTTAAAAACTCCCCGTGTTTTGATCACCTCTTCTGTATGGCTTCCCAAAGGACCACAAAGTCTGCAAAAGAGGGGCTGCTGTCTTTGTCCCCATGTATCTTCAGTGCTTGTAACAGAGCATGCTAGCACAAAAGAAGCCGTTAAGTCACAAAATCGCGAATTTTGCATTTCTGTCCCTTCAGATACATCACTTTAAACTCAGTGTGCCTCAGTTTCCTCATCTGTGAAATGCAGATGAGGATCAAATAAAGAGCTGCTATGTCATCGGTGCAGTGCCTGCCTGTTGTCAGAGTTTGACAAATGACAGCTATCAGCCCCGCTGCTCATGTTATTATTACAGTAACCCCACAAAGGAGCATCATCACTTACGCTACACAATTAAGAAACAGAGGCCCAGGAAGGCCAAGGAATTGGACCAGAAACACCCAGGCAGTAAAAACCACAGCTCAAATGCAAAGCTCTGTGTAAGACACCAGCTACCTCTGGAAAAGTGGTAACTGTACAGAGAGAAGCCAAACGTGCACAAACTGAAAAGTAGCATAAGGGAGAAATGGAGGGAGGCTGTATTAATTTTCTGCAGCTGCTGTAACAAGTGACTAAAAACGGAGTGGCTTAAAACAACACAAGTCTATTTCTCCCAGTTCTGGAGGTCAGAAGTCCACAGCCAAGGCACAGGCCATGCTGCTCATGGAGGTTCCAGGAAGACTCCTCCCTGCCTTTGCCAGCTGCTGTTGGTTGCTGGAAATCTTGAGGTTCTTTGGTTCTTAGATCCATCACTCCCATCTCTTCTTCCACCCTTATGCCTTCTGCTCTGTGTCTTCTCCTTTTGGACTTCAGGTCTACCCTCAGCTAGCATGGTCTCATCTCAAGTTCCTTCATTTAATTATCTCTATAAAGTCTCTTTCCAAGTAAAGTCACATTCTCAGGTTCTTGGTAACACAGGGCAGTTGAAGTGCCACCATTTGCCCCAGGGTGAAGATGCACATCTTCAGGAATGGACGAAGGAAATTGAAATCAACCCTATCTCAATAAAAACCATCATGTGCTTCCAGCATGACAGGTACTCCTCTAAGATGCTGCCCACTGAGTGCTCACCAGAGCCATGTGGCACAGATATTTCTGGCTCTACAGAGAAGGCGTGTGAAGCTCAGAAAGAGGAAGTGACTGACTCAGAGCCCCACAGCTAGTAGACAAGAGCCAACATCAAAACATGGACCAGTTATCTGCAAAGCCCCTTTATATTGGGCACGCGCGCACGCTCACACACACACACACACGTGCACACATCTGTATCCATGCATACCCATGCATATACACACAGATCTTTTGGGATTCTGGTAGAATGAAAAGAACAAAGCAATATATATAACTGCACTGCTTGAGGCTGATGTGTGAAATTCAAAGACAACAGGGCTTCATTGGCCTTTGTCTTATCTGTTCAAGGCAATGAACTTAAATGATAAAGAATAGAGCAAACATGGCTGGAAAGAGAACTGAAGCCTGAGGTAGGAAATGATAAACAGAGCCCTAGTCTAGACAACATGAAATGAAGACTTCAGGGAGGACGTCTTACCAGGATCTCAAGCTCTGGTCCAGGGAACACTAGTACTGCATGATGGTAACCACAAGAGACAATGGAGTCGAAAGGTAAAGCCTCCAAGACTTCAGTTCCAATTGCTGGCTCTGGCATGTCACCTGTTGTACAACCCCTGGCTACCAAGTTATCAATGTCAGCTTCACTTTCAAGTTCACAAAGCACAGCTTTGGACACAAGTCTGAAGACTTAGATGATTTATTGCTTTTTATAGACTGAAGACTTCATTGACCACATTACATTCATTTCTCTTTTTCCCCCCCAGAATTTGTAGTCTGTTATAGAAATAATCAGTCTCGATCTCATAGGGGTACAGTGAGGGTTAAATGCATTGGTGTATGGAAATGTACTTATCTTGGTGTCTAGAACACTAAGTACTCAAGAGATTTGATTTAAGATGTTTGGCCCAGTTTACTACTCAACAAACTGATGATGAAGGTTCCTCCGTCAATTAAAAAAATCTCCCATCCCAAATTACAACTTTAAAAAATCTGCACTATAAATTATATCTAATTTAGATACCTATACTCAATGCCTTTCTGTTAAAGAGTGCAATATTTTACACCTTCAAGCGACACAGTCATGATGTTAGATTTGCTGCATGTGAAGTCAGTTTTGGAGACACTGAACTTGGATGGAAATCAGCAAGCTCTTTCTGCTAAGGGGCAGACAGTTAACGTTTTAGGCTTTGCAGGTCATATACAGTCTGTTGCAAATGTTCAACTCTGCAGTTTTAGTGGGAAAATAGTCGCAGAAAATATGTAAATGAGGGGACATGGCTTGTCCCAGTAAAACTGTACTCACAGGAACAGGTGGAGGCTGGATTTGGCATGCAGGACAGTTCACGTTACCCTGATCTAGGGCACTGAGAAAGTCTGCAGGGGTCACCAGTCATTCTTGAGGTGTCCAGGGAAGCAGGGCAATGTCTGGGAACCTCTGAACAGGAAATGAGTAGATTTTTGAAAAGAGTAAAAAGCAGATAAAGGATTCCAGAAGGAATAAGCTTGATTTTGGTCCTGAGGCACAGAATACTTTGCCCAAGGCCATTCACACTGCAAGTGGCAGCTGTGAGGTTTGAACCCGTGCACTTTGGCCTCCGAAGGGGGCATATTTGAACCTCCATTTCCCAGCCCTGGAATAGAAATGGAGTTGGCCTGCAATGCAGGAAAATCTCTGTGGGTGTGCAGCAGAAACTAACTGGCTTTTTAAATTTTAAAAGGTTTTTAAAGACCCACTTTCTGCAGAATGGCTTGGGGCAGAAACAATAGGGGAGTAGGGAAACAGTTTTAGTGATAACTAGGGAATTGGGGACCATTCCTTGCTCTTTTGTATACCTTCCCATTTTCCAGATAGTTGTCTCACCGTCCACATTTATTTTCCTATTTATTATTAGAGCATGAGCTTTATATTCCCAAAGCACCTCTATTCTCCAATATACTTCTCAGTTAATCCTGTCTTGGAGACAGAGCTCACACAGACCAAGCAGTGAATTATGACTGAACAAGAGAAAGCCACAAGGTATAGATTTGACAAGACCACTTGGAAAACTGCCCCAGGTGGCTCAAAAGCAACTAGGGTGCGAGTGGTGTTTCCCCAGCTAGGATTAAGAATTTTCTCTCATTCTACCCAAATAATATGCATTAATCCCAACGTCCCTCCTGAAGTCTTGCTTTGACTCCAGGCCTAGCCTGCTCTCTCTTTTAATCTTCACAGTAAGTCCGAGAGGAGGACGTTCCCAGAATCCCATCTTATAAAGGAGGAAACTAGTGCCTGGTCCCAGAAAGGAGAACATTGGCAGTGACATCAACTCTGTGTAAATAGCCAGCGGGGAGCCTTGCTTTCGCCATCATCCTGCTCCACGGCCGTAAAACCCTGTTTGGTACCAACCAGCAGACTAGGCACAGCTTCAGCTTTGCTGTATTTCCTGAGATGTGAGAGTCCGAGCCAACTCCTGAAGCTGCCTGGGAACTCAGGTTCCTTCCCTGCGCCGTGAAACGAGGATTCCCAACTTCTGAGTGGTGTGGATGAAATGAAATGGCAGGGATTGCTTCGGTCACTTCTGCATTCATCTAGAAAATGGCTGAGGAGGTGCTGAACATCCGACCTGAGAGGTTCCCCTTTTTCTCTCCCTGGTTTTCTGAGCATAAGGACCACCCCCACTAGGTACAAACTCAGAGGAGCATTATTAGAACCCAGTTGATTTTTGTGTGTGTTTTTATAGATTATTATGTTTATTAACCCATGTTTGCAGTACATAATGATTACATTTGTCATAGAGAGTTGGGACACGTACACAAAACATTTTATTTATTTTATTTTATTTTTTTATCCCTTACCCCTCCCATCCTTTCCTGTTTCTTCCAACTTTTGGTCTCTTCCTATTTACAAAAGCTTTACTTCTGGTTTTTTTCTTTCCCCTTCAATTCTTTTTTCCCTTTCTCTCTCCTCCCTCCCCCTCCCTCCATCCCGTGTTCTCCTTCCTATTTGAGGAAGAGCTCCCTACTTCCTATTATCTGTCTTTTATTTATTTTGCTCTTTATTTATATTTTAGGTTTCTCATATAAGAGAAACTGTAATACTTAAATTTTTCTCATTCATCTCACTTAATGTTATGGTTTCAAGGTGCATCAGTTTATCTATGAATACCTTAACTTTATCCTTCTTTATGGCAGATAGAGCTTTCTTTTTTTTAAAAAAGGAAAGAAAGATTTTGTTTTGAATCAGCTTCCAGACTAGCAAATAAACTTTGAAGCATTTAGGACAACTTCAGATTTGGGGACTGCTTGATCGTGCTGGCCAAGAAAACAAAATTAGAAAATTCCAAATCCCTGCAGGTTTTTTAGGGGGCAGTACAAATCACAGGGTGGGATGCTGGTTGAGAACAATGTGCTCCTTTTTTTTTTTGATCTGTTGCCAGTTTCTTAATGAAACAGGGCAAAAGGGAGCTAATTCCCCCCATTGTCGAAAATAAAATCCCTTGGGCCAAGCCAGTGCTTGTATGGAGGCGAAGCTTATTGAGGCTGGGCAGGGGACTTGTCATCACGACATGGGTCTTGCATTTGCCAATATGATATGGCTCCATTGGGATTTGGAAGCGAACCCAGGCAGCGGGCAGCTCGGGAAGTAATACTCTCCGACGAGCTCGTAATCGCCACGGAGGCCTCTCTCTGCTGCCCCAGCTGCCTGTGTCTGATGGAGTGCCAGGAAGCTGGGCCTTCAGCTCCAGCCGGTTGGCCACCAAGGAGTTTAGTTTGCAGTCCTGGCTTGCCTACGTATCAGGTATGATCAAAATAAGATAAATGCCATTTTCCGAAGCAGTCCTGGAAGCCCTTTAAATATTTAAATTTAAAGTAATTATTGCAGTAAAAGACATCTTGCTGTTAACCCCCTCAAGACGCTCTTCCTTGCTTCCAACACTTTACTCCATCAGTTATTTTCCCACTTTTGGAAAGCGGGTTCACATTTCAAGAGTTTCTTTTGTGGATTTTTACTTTTACAAAATGCCCCCACTTTTATAGCGAATGTTTATCAGAGTAATGCACCCACTGTGGGGAGTTCATATGTACATGTATTGCCATTTGGTCCTTTCTATTTCTGTTCCCTTTCTCTCTCTCCCATCTCCCCCACCCCCTATCTCCCCTCCCTATCCTCACAAAGTCTATCTCCTGTTTCCTATCATCTATCTTTAAATTATTTATACTCTTGGTTTCTCATAGACGCACTACTATGCATTATTTAACCTTCTGTGTCTGATTTATTTCACTTAGCATTGTGGCTTCAAGGTGCATCCTCTTTGCTACAAATGACCCAAATCTAACCTTCTTTATGGCTGAGTAGTAATCCCTGTGTATTTATACTACATTTTCTCTACCCAGTCATCTGCTGTTTGTTGCCCTGTGCTAAGGAATTTCTAGAAGTCTTTTTTTTTTTAATGTTTTTTTGTTGTGCTGTCATGGCTGCCTTGATGTGCTGAATTGATTCAGGATGCTCACCTTCATTTTTTGTTTTGGCTTTGAGAAGGAGCCAGATGACTCACAGCGATGGGTCCAGTGAGCAGGGAGGATAGGGACATGGCGTGACGTTTTTAGGAGCCTGCCTCTCATTGGACGCAGTTCTGCAGCAACATTCACTGGATCTTTGATCCAGCCTTGTAAAGACCCTGATGAAAGAGGACTTCCGGAGCTGCCTCAGAAAGTGGGAACAACTACTGGGATAATTGTGTCTGAAGGAAGGGGAGTATTTTGAGGGAAATTCATGGCAGTGTGTCTTAAAGCTAAGGACAGACTCAGGGGCTCCTCGCACACCTTCTCTTTAGCTCTTCCTAGGAGTCTGGCACTGAAACACAAAGGGACTGTTTTGCAAACCCTATCTCCAGCCCCACCACCTGCCCTGCCACTGGCCCCTTTCCTTCTGTGAGGTTTCTAAAGCATCTGTTTCACTTCCTACATGCTGGTTTTGTTCTTCCTGGAGAGCTGCACCAGGCAAGTAACACCAGGGCACAGTGAGGGTAGAGGAAACCTCATTTCCCCCTCCTTGCTACACAACTCGGAGGTACCGGAGTGGACAAATCTTCAAAATCCAGTTCCTCATAAGCTGGGGGCTGCCAGGCACAGGCAGGGAAGCAGGTCTCATGCTGGACTTTAGAGAAGTGAGACTTTGCTTCAGACCTTTGCTTCCAGAAAGCTTTATATATAGGAAAAAAGTGCTACGCAAATGAAATTTCGTGCCCCTGGCATTTGACATAACTTGAGAGCATTTCCTCTAGTAGAATTCAGAGTAGATTTGTAAGGAAAAATACAAGAGGTAAATTATTGCATCTAAAAGTTTTTTCCCCCAAAATATCCATCTATAGTGTGAAAAGTTGAAAAGTAACTGTAAAGAATGGTAGAAATATAATACCCCCAAATCTGACAAAAGGGTGTGGCCTTTCCCAACCCGAGAGCCCCTCATATCTCCTACCCTGGGTTCTGATACTTGATCACTTGACTTTACCCCATCTTTAAATAAAAGAAACATTAGAAAGATGTTCTATTCTTACTGATTTGTGATACATAATCTAAGTGAAACCAATATGCTCTCTGTTTAAATATGGATTCAAAACAAATTCAGGGCCAGGGATGTAGCTCAATGGTTCCACTGCCTGCCTCATAGCACAAGGACCTGAGTTCGATCCCCAGTACAAAAACAAAAACAAAAAACAACCAACCAAACGAACAAAAAAACCCAACAACAACCACCAAACAAGCAAAATTCAAAATTGCTCCCTTCCAAGTTTATGATCTTTCCTCATCCCTCCTTACTGAGAAATGCTGGTTAAATTAAATATATGTTCTATATAAAAAAAACTGACCCATACGCAAAATAAACACCAGGTTGTCACAGGAAACTAGAAATGATCTCAGGTTAGGGAGTGGCTAACCAGTCAGTCCACAGAAGTTCAATCTGACCAATAATCCAACACATCTCAATTAAACACTCTCATACCATTGTCACACTACAAGGGAGCAAATCCATTTCTTTCATTGACCCAGTGCAGGTGGAAGTTTGGGCTACAGAGGTTTTTACCTGCTGCTGTAAGCCAGGAAGGCAGGGGTTATCCGAACACGTAGCCTGGTAATTCGATTTTGTGATTTAAATTGCTTGGTGTCCCCATCATTCCACTTCAGTTTTGAGAATAAATTTACTGTCAGCGGCGAGTTTTCTAAGGAGACTGAAGTTCCAAGGCCTCTCTCCCTGGTGGAGACTTTGATATGCTAAGACGGGGCTCAAGAAATTTGGTGCTTATGATTTTATTATTGATCCAAACATTTTAAGGCTCTAGACCTTGAACTCCGAGGTGATCCATTCAGGACAGGCAGAGGAAAGGTGAGCATCATACAGGAAATGCCCTGATCCTGGTTGGAATGCCCTGGAGTTAAATCCAAAGGGCTCAGAGGGAGCCAAGGGAGGAGCCCTTGGGTCATCTACCCACGGGCAGGGAGCAACACCGGGAGAGACAGAGAGCAAATCAAAGCAGCTGTGGTGGGGATGTCGTGTGTGGCCCAAGGAGATGCACTTGGCAAAGCAGCTCCTTCTCCCTGAGCACCAGCAGCCAGGCTCAGACGCCTGTCCAGGTGTCCCGCACAGTTACGGACCACATGGCGTGGACAGACGAAGAAGGCACTGGCTCATGGTAACTCGGTGAGTAAGCAGTGAGTCCATCCCACCAGGTCTGCCTGCCTTTCCAGTCCCCTTGCTCTATGCAAAAGAACCTTTCTTAACTTGCCGGATAGAAACCTGAGGTATGACAGCCATGCCTCTGAGTGACCCAGGTGAGGAATCATGGAAAGCTACAAAGCCAGAACCAAAACTCATCTCTGGGCTCATGTGAGAAATGGCTTCAGATATTTCAAGAAAAAAAGCGGAGTCCTCAGAGAAGGAAGTGCCTCAGTTTCCTGCAAATTTGACACTCGGCACATTGATCCACAAGGAGATAAGGCAGTGAATGTTAAATCCCTTAACAAATAGGCACCTGATCCCATGTGGAGGATGAAAGATGCATCTTAATTTTTTGCCTGGCCTGAGAAACGAGCCCTAGTAATGTGTGTGATTCTCTCTCCCGATTTATGGGCAGGCAGACCTGTGGCAAAGAAGAGGAGGTGTGCAAGGAGAGGGCTGCAGGTAAGGTTAACATCAGGGCACTCAGCCCAGGCACCAAGAGGGCAAGGACAGAGCGCTGAGTGAAGAAGATCTTTGAAGGGTCCCCATAGACACAGAGCAGGGCAGGGCTCAGCTGCACAAAGGGTTAGGGCATCTTATCTGGTTTAGTTACTTGTCAACAAAAATGCCAATAAAAATCATGCAGGGGCACTCTACATACATGGGGATTCTTTAAATTAAAAAAAAAAACCAACATATTTCCGAGTGGCTCATGCCTGTAATCCCAGCACTCGAGAGGCTGAGGCAGGAGGATCGCCGTGAGTTCGAGACCAGCCTGGGCTACATAATTGAGTTCCAGGACAGTCTGAACTACATAGTGAGACCCTGTCTCAAAAAAAACCAATGTATTTGCTAGATTTAGCTGTTACAAACTGCTGCTATAAATAGGGGTGAACATATATTGTTGTGGTCTGATGCTTTTAATTCTTTGGGGAATGTAACCAGAAGGGGAATAGCTGGGTCAAATGGGACCTCTAATCCTAGTTTTTGAGGAACCTATGCCCTGATTTCCACAGCAGTTGCACCAAGAAGTATAATATATAATGTGAAATAGGAAGAAATGGTTCAAAATCATACCGACTATAAAATATTTTGTTAATAATTAAATGTTTTATGGACAAAAGGTATGACCATCAGGAAATGAGCGTTGAGATTATCAAATGAAAGTATCTTCCTTTAAGATCATGAAAGTATTCTCTAAATAATGAAAAAAAGAATAAGATAAGACTATAAGAGCAAGAAGCAATTTAAATATATTCAGGGACCATTTTCATCTCCAGAATTAAGGATTATTTTAATGTTACATCATTGCCTTTTCTCTTTTACTTTCCTTTTTAGTTTTATTTTAGGATTCCCTATTTTTAATGTTCATACAGAGATTTCTTTAACTGAAATACCGAATAGTTTCTTTGGTGTGAAAAACTATAATAGTACACAGGATCCTAATGAGATAATTAATAATGTGAAATAGGAAGTAAAGGGCTAAAGGTGTAGGGAAAGTGGGAAGAGTGGGGGAAAGGTAATAAGGGAGAGGAAAAAAATATGAGAAACTGAAAATATGGAAATAACGTGTGTGTAAAAGGGGAGGGGAGGAGGGGGTGAAGGGAGGGCAGGGACAAGGGGAAAAAATGAGAATCAAGACCTGTCATGTAAAGTACAGGATCCCAATGATGAATGTAACTGTATTGTATACCTAGATTGTACCAATAAACTCAATAAAAAGAAAAAAAAATCATGAGATGTATTTACCATTGTTATGCTCTATTTTTGTTATGAAAAATTTTTTCATAGAACGGCTTTTATATTTTATCAACATCTTCTTATATTACATTAGAATAAAAATTTAAAAATTATTGCAACGACCCCCTCAAAATACCTTCAGTTGCTTCGAACACAGTCATTCCGTGATTCTTGCCACTTTCTGAAGCAGTCCTGGGAGTCCTTTTTGGCGAGGGTCTTTACGAGTGATACAAAGAGGCAGTGCTCGTGCAGAGAGCCGGGCTTGCAACACAATTATCCACCTTCTTCACTGGCCCTGGCCCTGCGTCACTCGATTCTTCTCCAAAGTCCAAAGAACCGAGGAGGGTAACCGTTTAGAATTAATTCAGAACGTCCGAGGCAGCCGTGACAGCACAGCTCAGAATCTCCCGAGAGAGGGCGTCCGGAACTGTTTCAGAGAGTGCCAAGAACAACAGCATGCACCCTAGTTTCCCCTTTGCTCGGAGAGGCATCGCAGTGACACTGGGTGTGCCTGTGCCTGGGAAGGAGGGGAGTTGGCCAGGACGTCCACCCTGAGCGTGCTTAGGAACCGGGTGGGTCCAGAGTGGGTGTTCAGGGCTGCTGAACAAGCTGCTCCGGCTTCAGACACCATGGGCTCCTGAGGCAGAAGCTAGGGCTGCAGAGCTGTGGAGCTAGGCTTGAACCTTTTATCCCTTGGACACAGACACCCCCCCATCCCAGGAGCAGTGTACCTTCGGGCCGGGGGTTGCAGTTTGTATCCCTCAGCCTTTCATTTCAGAATGAGGATCGTGGCAAGGAGAAACCTGCTCCTATTCCTCGTCCTAGAGCCGCTACAAGATTATGTTACCAATTCCTGCCTCACAGTCGACCTGTAACGAAGCTATTACCTTGGTTGCATTGCAAAGGAGTGACCAGGGCAAAAATGTTAAGCAATCTGCCCGAAGTCACACAGCCAGGAAAGAGCGCAGCTGGAGCCAGGTGCGGCGATGCACAACTGTTATCTCAGCGCTCTGGGAGGCTGAAGAAGAAGGATCCAAAGTTCTAGCCCAACTTGGGCAACGGAGTGACTTGGTGAGACCCTGTCTCAAACTAAACATCATTTTTAAAGGACTGAGGATGTAGCTTAATATGAAAGCCCTGGGTTAAATCCCCGTTAGGAAAACAAAAAAGAAGAAGGAAAAGAAAAAGTCAGAAAGACAGTGCTGGGACTTGAACCCAGGTAGCTGGACCAGTGTTCTGTGTTCCTAGATGCTGTTACTCTCTTTGGGAACGCTCAGAAGTACACAGCTGGAAATCCCAAGTAAGAGCACCTAGGGTGGCGGGCACTCTCCGCAGACTTCAGCCCAGCTTGTTTTCTTCCCTTGCTCATTTCTCTGAGGCTCCGTGGCACAGTGGCATCATTAACCACTTCAGTTCCAATGTGGCACAGAGGGGACAACACAGGAAGGTGAAGCCATTCCTTCAGGGTCACAGGCGTGCACCTGTCAGCGCTCAGGACCCGACCGAGCTTTCGTATCTCCGTCCAGGGGTGCCAGAACTTTCTGCATCTCCTTTTCTTCTGCGATTTGGAGTGGATTTTCCTCTTTTTCAGATTTGAAGAGGGGAATGGCCTGATGGAGCTACAGATTAATGAATGCAGACATAATCTTGGTTTGCATTTACTTACATCTTCCATAAATCATATTTATCGAGTGCTGGGGAGGGGGAGCATTGTGAGAGGTCCCACACATTGAAACAAGGAAAAAAAATAAACATTTCTGACATTTGGTGTAAACTGCAGACAACTTAAATATCCAAAAACATGAAATAGATCATCGGACTGTTTCAAAATCGGCTCTGGCACACTCCTTGCAAACCCTCCTGCACACCCCAAGATTGTACAGCCTGCACCTGGGCCAGGTTTCCACTCAGCCCTGGGAGTATTTGTTCACATGGGCGAGTGAGTCAGAGGTCCCCAGAGTCACCCCTGCTTTGGAGTCTGGGGAGACTGAGGTTTCCTTTGAGCGAAAAGAGAGGCAAGCAAAAAAATGGCATCGTTAGATCCTTCGCAACCGGGCCAGCCCTGCCCAGAAAGCCTCTCTGCCATCTTTGATGGTGTTGGGAACACAGTCGTTGGAGGCGATGGCTGGTCACCCCAGGGGCACGTACCCTTCTCAGGGTGACGAGAGAAAGAGGAGCTCCTGCACAGAGCTCTCCACCAACTACAAACTGCTCCATACAAACACAAAGCTACTACTCCCTCCTTACAGCATGGTGAGCCATGCCGCATGTCCAACCAAGTGGAACCACAGCGTCTCCTCTGTTTTAATTTCCACTTGCACCTGTCGCACATTTTATTGTTGTTGCTCAGTGACAAGGTTCATTTCTTCCTCTTCCTTCCTCCCCCATCCTCTCTCTGTGCTACTGGGGATTAAACCCAGGGCCTTTATAAGGAGCCACATCCCCAGCTTTTTTTATTTCATTTCTTTCCTTTTGAGACATCATTGTGCTAATTCGCTGCATTGTCCAGGATCAGATCAAACTTGCAGGCTTCCTACTTCAGTTTCCCATGGGGCTGGAATTACAGGTATGCACCACCATATTTCTATGCATTTAGGATAGAGTTAAGCGCCAGCTTTGTGTCAGGTCCTCAGCTCGGCACTGGGGAGATGGAAATAAAGAAGATGTGCCCTTGTCCTCAAGAGCCCACAGACTAAAGGGGAAAGAACACGGGACACATGAGCGAGCCGGCAGTTACAGCCTGGCTGTCAGGAGGGTATGAAAGTGGTCGGCGTCACAGTGTACAATGGGGGTAAGCAGGAGCCAGGCAGACAAGGGAAAGCACAGTGAGTGAGGAAACATGAGCATGACAGGTCTCCCAAGAGGCCTAAAGTCTGGGTGAGGCCAGGGAGGCATTTGGAGGCCATCTCTGTACACTAGGCCGCAGAGAATGAACTCTCTCGATGCAATGGGGGGACACCAGGATTATTAAGTCAGGGGTGACAGCGTCGGCTTTGCCTTTTAGAAGCATCTATTTTCTATCATTTTCCTCTTCATGTTCCCTATACTTTTGAAAGCAAAATCAGTGCTTGAGCAACGATCTCCTGGGCTTCCAACAAACAGCCTCCAGGTGAAAAAGACTGTTCTACGGGCAATCTTTTGGGAGCCCAAATGAACCATCATGCTGAAAACACCTGTAGTGACAGAAGCAAAATGCTCCTGCCCTCTGAATTTCAAGGTTGACAATGAAAGGTGGGTGTGAACACAAAAAATAGAGGGCAAGGAAGAAGGGAGAGAGAGAGAGAGATCAGAGAGACAAAGGAGGCAGGGAAGGATCACGGAGGTGTTTTTTATGGTACATGTGCAATCTTGACTTTGTTTTTTGTCAAAAACATAAGCCCAGGTCAGTGGCTACTTGTGAGCCCCAGTTTCCTTACTTAGGAAAAAATAAATAAAAGAAAAGAAATTTTCCCATGGTTGGGGTGAGAGAGAGAGAGCTGTCTCTCTCTCTCTCTCTC
>NW_022900944.1:41821035-41828125 GCF_012274545.1 Fukomys damarensis
GAGAGAGAGAGAGCTCTCTCTCTCTCTCTCTCTCTCTCTCTCTCTCTCTCTCTCTCTCTCTCTCTCTCTGTGGCTGGGATGGTTAGTAATCTACCACAGCCCACAGTGCAGGATCTCCCTCCCAGAGTTTAGGGGTAACACTAAGTGGAGGACACATTTGTCATGCCTTTTTGCAGCCATGTAGTCATTTCTGGGTCCAAGTTTTTTAAAAATTGGATATGCCTTTCTCTGCCCCTTTGGTTGGCCTGGGCACACGTGGTGTTGAGGGCATGGGGATCATGGCACCTGAATGAAAAGAGCCTGGGTCCCCAAGTCACTGCATATTCCCGGTGTGGAGCTCCTGACTGGACTCCTAGGAAGCGAGCTCTCGTGTGAAGTTGTTCAGATACAATATTGTCTTGCTTCTTACAGCAGCTAGCGCTGTCCTTGTTAGTCTGGTGTGTTAAATAGAACACACAGGAGCACCAAGGGTTAATAAGCCCATAGAGAGAGAGCTCAGTACCCCAGCTTCGGGCATTTTCTTTTCACACAAAAGAAACAGAGTAGAATTTCAAGTGATTACTCTTTCTCAGTGTCTTCTGGAGAAACTTTTAATCAGCCAGTCCCTAACAAGATTATCTCTTTGAGGGAAAACAAAGCCAGTGCCTTATTTCTTTTCTCCTCTTCCCCTTTAAAAGCATCCTGCCAAGTTTTAACTGCCATTATGTAGCGAGTTCTTCAATTTAAAAAGTTACCATCTACTCGCCATCCTGGCCAAGCTGTCAGTTGCTGAGAAATGGAACCCAGCCAACTGATTAGTTTTGATGGACCGCGTGTGGAAATCCAGCTGGTGTCACTAAAGTGCCTGTTCATCCAATTCACCAAATTACTATGGGGCGCTCTGGCCAAGTGCAACACTTAGTGGCCGCTGCTCCAGGAGGTCAGGGATGGAGGAGGAGGCGATTTGATCGAGTACTTGCCCCATCTTCTCTTGTCTTTGCTCCCAAAAGAAGGTTGAGCTGAGAAGAGACCAATAGCACCTTTCCCTCCCGGACCTGCCTTGAAAACTTACATGTGACTCTTTAAAAGGATGTATGTGTTATAATAATTATTATTATTACCACCATTATGGTTATTATCAGCAGTACTGTTTAATTTAGTCATTTCACGCCTACTTTGAAAACATCCATTGTGTACCAGGTGTTCTATCTGCTGCTGGGAATATGGCAGAGAACATAGCAATCCAGGCTATACCTCTCTGGAATTTACATTCTTAGCAGGGAGAAGAAACAGGTTCACAGTAAAATTTCTCACCCTTAACACTATGGGCCTTTAGGACCATCTAATCTTTGCTATTGGGAGGGGAGCTGTCTTGTGTGTGATGGGTGCTAAGTAGCTCCCTGGCCTCAAGCCCTCGATGCCAGCAGCTCATCAGCCTCCTGAGGTGTGGCAACCAAAAATACCTGGAGGTATTCCCTGAGCTGCAAGTTAGCCCTCTCGTCCCTCATCCTCCATTGAGAATCAGGGCTTAACAGTTAGGCAGAGAAAGAGGGCGTAGCTGGTTTCCGATAATGAGAGCTGGGAAGACTGGAGACAGGATCTAGAGGCAGAGGAAAGTGGAAGGAGTTCCTAAGAGCTGATGTGTGCATATTTTCCACATCACATCACCTTGGTAGCTCGGCTGGAAACCAGCCATGGCAGAATATTTACACCAAGGAAATTGGCGGCTGCCAGAAATCAGGCTTCCCCCATCCAGTGGAGTGTTGATGGTTAAGCACTTTATAGCACAATCCTGGCCACTGGCTGTTATTATTAGGTTGGTTCTTGAAGGTTTTAAGGAGAGGAATGATAGGGTTTTATTTCCATTTTGAAAATGTGACTCTGGCTCTTGGGTAGAGAATGGATTGGGAGGTGGGGGGAGGGGTGGAAGTAGGGGGATCGCTTAGGCGGTCATGGTGGTGATAGAGTCAGGGATGGCCACTTCAACCCGGTGCCAATGGCTGGCCTGGAGATCAGCGGCAGTCTTGAGACATATTTTGGAGAGCAAAGGGATGAACTTGCCGATGGATTAGATGTGACACAAGGGACAGAATAGCAATGCTGTTTCTGAATCTAGTAGACAATTGAATGTCATGTGACCTCTAAACTACTACTACTACTACTACTACTACTACTACTACTACTATCCTACTACTAGAATCAGTTGCTTCAACAACAAAACTCATGGCTGTCTGCCATTAAGTATCTCCATACTGGTTACAGATAACTTCCACAGCTTTCTCTCATGGTCCACAAAATGCTGTGAGGGAATCATAATTAGATTTAAATCTGTAGATGGGACAACGAGGCTCAGGGAAGTGACAAGACCTGCCTGAGGATACCCAGGGAACAGTGGCACACCAGGGTCCTGAGCTGCCTCTTTCTGGCTGGGAAGCCCTGGCCCACACACAGCTGGCTCTACTTTCCCTCATGTTGAACACACCCTGCAAGTGCCCCTGGTCAAGAGACAGGCCTCCTTGGTCTTGGGGTGCCTTTGGGGTGCGCAACCTGGTGAATTCTTCATAGTGTTTCATAACTAAGGAAATAGGAAAAGAGCACTTTAAAAGGGCTTAAATTTTGGTTCTCTCACTTTCAAACACTTCTCCAAAACTTTCTAAGCCTAATCAGCTTTTATAGAAACTCAAAGAGGTGGCTCTGAATTTCCTTGGCAAGTAAGCATCATCATGATCGTCCCTGTCATCACTATCACCATTAATACCACTGTCACCATCATTATAACTGTCACCATTATCACTGAATTCACCCCATCATCACTAATATAATTTCTGTCATCACCACCATCACCACTATCGCCACCACCATTGTCACCATCATCATCACCACCATCACCACCGTCATCCTCATCATCACTGTCATCACCACCATCTCAAGCATCATAATATAACAGAACTCACATTCCCTGAGTGCTAACAGTGCTGTAGCTGCACCGAAACACATCTAGCCTGGTTGAAGCCTACTAGAGCTCTGTGAGGTGAGCATTGCTATCAACCCAAATCACAGAAGTAAAAACCAAGGCTTAGTAGAATTCAAAGAAGTTCCTTCCTCCAGTCATAAAGCCAGTCAGTGACCCAGTGAGAATGCAAACCCCTTAAGAGTTCATGGAGTTCTTGGGCCAATGTACTTGTTACTGTAATTAACTTCTTCTCCATGCATATGCAGATGTCCCTCAAGTATTTCCTCATCAGTGCTGGCAATCTGAGGCATTTACAGAAAAAAGCCCTCCCAGCACTGACGCTGAGTCATCTCAGCTGTTTGAAAACTGTGTTGGAGGCAAAACAAGTTCAAGGTTTGTCAGAGAAAATGGATGTGGTGCAGGACTGCAGATGGCATTTAGATGCTTCTAGGTGCCATCACTTTGCCCAGCAAAGAAATGTATCGCAGTACCAACAGTTTCGACGATGGGGTCTAAATCAGCCAACCACACCTGTTTTTTCCAGTTCCGCCTACCCTTGCTGGTTGCCCATGGGTGCTCACAGTGTGGGACAGACCACTTTAAGGACTTCAGTGCAGCCTCTGACTGGATGATCTCGGCTGTCCATGGCCTCTTCACAAGGGATAGGAATGGCATTTCTGGTACGGGGTGATTGTGTCACACTGTCAGAGCCATACATGTGCCAATAACCCTTGAAGTGTTCTATAGAGCTGTCAAGAAAGTACACACCCCACACCTTAATCACCAGTGGAAATACTCTTTTCATCTTGCTTGAAAACAGATTGCCCGGTCTGTGTCATTATTTGTGTCAGCTGTGTCAATACTTTCCTTGGCTCAGAGAGCTGCCTGGTATGATATTGGGAATGCAAATTTGGTGGTAAAGACCATTTATATCAGCAAACTCCTGACTTTTGATCAATAATCTTTAAACTGTCATCTGGATTATGTCTCTCCTTGGATTGTTTATTAGAAATCTTCCTGCTACAAACAGGCTGGCAGATTTGCTTGTCTTTGGCAGCAGGTCTGAAAGTTGGTAAATGGTTTATGGACTGGGTTTTCCTAGCCCCACCCCTCAACCTTCTCCAGGTCACTTTTATTTTCTTGGTAGATTGGTATGGTGATGTGGAAGATACATCAGGGTGTGGCTCTGACAGTTAAAAGCATAATTGCAAAATTATATTATTTCCTAGGTGAAATCAACCTGATGCTTGCAGTCATGCATCCTTGAAAAACTGAGAAGTCTTCGTATTTGCTCACTACAGAGGCTTCTGTGTTCACTACAGTGCTGCTCATGACCTCGCTCAGGCTTCCTGGGGCTGATCCAAGGAATTCCAGTATTCCTTTGAGGTGGGAGCTGGTGTTTGCTGAATGCCTCCTAAGCTCACTGCTTCCTCAGGAGGGATGTGAAGTGCGGTTACATCTCACAACAGCTCAGAACTCAGGAATCCTCACCTCTAGTTTGCAGGTGAGAACAGTGATCACCTAGTGAAAGTAAGTAACTTGCCGAGGCTGTTCGGCTAGAAAGTGACTGGAGGAGATTAGACCCAAGTCACTGATACTCTGTAGAGCTGTGCCTCCTCCCACATGGCCCTGTCCATACAGATCTCACTGGGTCCTGATTAAGCATATACCCATTGTCCAAACTTGGAAGAGGGTGCTGTTAACAGCCACATACACCAGAATAGTCCCAGACCACCCAGGATATGGTGTGACTTGAGTAAAAAGAGAAGTTCTGAATCTCATCCCAGATCCACTGAGCCAATTCTCCAGAGGAGGCCTTAGAATGTTCCATGTAATAAGCATCCCCAATGACTGCAAAGCGGTCCCCAAATCATAGCTGACTACTTTGGAGTCATGCAGGGAACTTATTAAAGCACTGACTTGTGGTTCTGCCTTCCTGTTTATTTACATGAAATATGTCTGGGACGGGGCTCAGGATTTTACAATTTCAACATGTGCTTCTGTCGTTCTTGCTAAAGTTAAGGATTGCTATTAAGGTAAAAGGGCCGATTAGAAATCTCACCACATTTGGAGAGGGAGCGCCTTGTCTTAACTTCTACAAATACTTGCTAGAAAAGAAATCTGCTCTTTTGTGAAGACTATGATTGAAATGAAATAGTCTCTACCACTGCCAGGCAGTCGTGTGAACCCAAGCAAGTTATTTCACACCTTTGTGCCCAGCTCACTCTGCTTTATAAAAGGGATATTGATAGGATATTTCCCAGTTTCATTGGTTTACCTGGAAATTATTTAGAATCAAACATAGCATGTAGAAAAAAGTTCAATAAGCACACACTGACCATTATTATTTTTACCTGTAGCTGGTAGTCTCCCAGCTACTGAGTGTTGGTTATAATTTTCTCATTACATTCATGTGTTACTTTATCAGATTATAATATAACGCATTTCCCAGATGCATGGCCATTTTACTTCCAGTTGATATCGGTTCACCTGAGTTCTCTGTTCACAATCACTGTGGTATTTCTCTTTGCCTTCCATCTAACTTTGCCCTAAGATGCAGTGGGGATAAGAATTTGTTACAATAATGATATAATAAGAGAAGAGACAGAGAGAGGAGGGAGAGAGAGAACAGTACAAGACGTCACTGAAATATTGCTTTAACAAGCTTTCTCACCGCTACCCAGTACTCTTTTTAAGTATTTATCATGGTTTGACCAGCAGCGCATTTTGGGGCATTAAGTTGCTTTGGTATTTGGGTGTTATAATTACTGTTAACTTGTTTGCTTTGATGAGCTTCAATAATTTCTTCTAGATAAAGCTAAAATAATGATTTTGACTTTGGGAAATTTAATTTTGTTTCGATGGGCTCTGAAACAAATCAATAGCCCACTCTCCACTCTCTGGCTCAGGGCTCATCTTTGTAACTCTCCTTCCTACCTTAATTTGTTGTAAGGAAAACCAGGGCCAGGGAATGGCTACAATGGTGATCGCTAAACAATAAAAAAGAAATGATAACTTGAAAACAGACAGTAGTGGGTCACTCTGTGTTTAGTGGCAAAGAAAAATAACGAGGCTTTCTTTTTGATGTTGAAATTCCACGCCTGCCTCACAAGTGCAAGGTCCCGAGTTCAATCCCCGTACTACCCCGCCAAATTCCAACGATGCCTTCTGAGGTATTAGTCTTCAACTGCAAGGCGGGAGGAAGTTTTTAAAGTGAAGGTGGACCATTTCTGTCACATTCTTTGAGGCAAAAATAAATGTTGCTGTGGACCTAAATGACGCTAGAGAATACAAGTCTTCATACCCCATCTGTGTGGTATCGCCCTAGTCAGAGTCACATGGTGCTTACGAGGGACAGACTGTGCATGGTGCTCACGTGGCAGGAGCTCCTTTGAGATCTGCCGAGACATTTCAGTTTTTTTTCTTTGGAGTATTGGGGTTTGAACCCAGGTCCTTCTTGGTGACTTACATCCCCCGTACTTCATTTAACTTCTAAAGTTTTGAGACACGATTTCACCAAGTTGCTAAATTGCCCAGGCTGGGCTTGTAATCTTCCTACCTCAGCCTCCAGATTGCTGGGGTTATAGGGGTGTGCCGCCATGCCAGCTACGTTTCTGATGTTAAATATTATCCTTCTGCATCATTTCCCCCGCTTACATGGTAGGGTTAAATGGCAAGTGATATGTGTAGAATTTGATAAAATGTAGCTTGCTCTTCCTGACTTCCCTCCCTCCCTCCCTCCTTCCTGCTTTCCCTCCCTCTCTCTTTCCCTCCTTCCTTTCCTCCCCCCTTCCTTCCTTCCCTCTCTCCTCCCTCCCTCCCGTCCCACTTTAAAGCTCACACTTTGAGTCACACTCACTACACATGCGACCCAGGGGCATTATCATCAAACACAGTTACACTGGACCCGAGTCCTTCCTCAGCCAGGCAGCAGTGGTGGCCTTCTGCAAACTCTTCACTCAGCCCTTGACAGAGGAGCTGCCACTCAGAAGGCGGGCACAGATGCTGCGTGTGGCCTGGCCAGGCTGTCACATTCGCCGCAGCCCCTGCCCACCATGGGACTTCCTTGTGAAAGAAGCGGGCTCGCTGGAGGAACGGGGCCTTCCCCTTTGGCTCGGCTGCACCGACACACACACACCACACACACACACACACACA
>NW_022900944.1:41828302-41830318 GCF_012274545.1 Fukomys damarensis
ACACACACACACACCAGCTTGTGCAGAAGTGGCTCAGTGTGACAGGCCTGCAGAGCCATGAACCCCTTCTTCCAGGCTCTGTCTCCCAGCCTGTTCCTCAGCCCGTCCTCTGCTGTGGTCACGGCCTGGGCACACTCATCAAGCCGGGAATCTGGGTCCTAACTCTTGCATGCGATGTTAGTGAGACAAGCAGCATCCCTGGCAACACACACACCAGCTTGTGCAGAAGTGGCTCAGTGTGACAGGCCTGCAGAGCCATGAACCCCTTCTTCCAGGCTCTGTCTCCCAGCCTGTTCCTCAGCCCGTCCTCTGCTGTGGTCACGGCCTGGGCACACTCATCAAGCCGGGAATCTGGGTCCTAACTCTTGCATGCGATGTTAGTGAGACAAGCAGCATCCCTGGCACCGAACCCAAAGCGGAGCTGTCCCTGGACTCCTCTTAACGGCAGTGGTGACTTTTGTCCTCAGTACTGCTGGAGTACATCTTCCCTGACATGGCTCCCAGCCCTCCCTATTACCAAGCAAAGTTCTCGTGCTCGGAGTGCACCAAGCAGGAAACAAGAGCAACGGGGGAAGCATCAGAGAGAGATGGGAGAAGGTTTTACAATGATATGCTGTTGGTCTTCGGTCGGCCTGGGCACTGTTCGGCCACGACCAACATCCACAGGGCGCATTGGCAGCCAGATTCCAATTCTGTGGCCCTGCATCTCAGGCCGAGAGCTCTTAACTCCGTCACCTGCTGTCCTGCACACAGGGTCACTCTGGGGAACTTGGCTTCTTTTGTCCTAGGCACAAACAGCAGGTCAAACACATCCACAATCACCTTTTCCTCCCTGGCAGACAAAGGGACTGCGTGCAAAGAATATACACGTATTGAGGTAGTTTTAAAATCAGGAAATGAAAGAAATCCACTCTATTTGCTTTTTTGTATATTGTCCTTTCAAGGATGTGTCTATTTGCATAACTGGATCCTCTTCCTCTACCCCGCACCAACATTAGTGTGACCTTTTCCTACTAATTGGAAAATCTTACGGAAATAAACCCTGTCAGAAAATGAGAAGTGACTCCCCCTTCGGACGGCCAAACGACCTCAGAGGGGGAAAGAAGTTCTGAATTTCTGCACCTTTTGCACACACTGCAAAATCTTTATTACTTCGGAGAGCCTTGAAGCTCGGTAATGCCCCTCCAGTGCAAAGAGGAGTAAATAAATTTCTTCTTATGACCACTTTGGAGAAACACACAACCAGATTTACTCAGCAGGGATAGATAGTGGACAGGATAATGAAGAGAGGATAAGAATATGATCGGGGTTTACAGCCTCTTCTGTCTCTTTAAAGGGTTTTAATCCTTCAGAAGCAGGAGATGGGGTCCATTTCCTTAAAGATACAGTGTCCCTTCTGGGACAAGTAATGTTATAAAAAGCTAAGATGTAACATCTATCTCGCAATATTGATTGGCACTTTAGTGTGATAAAAGGGGTTGAACCTGAAGGGGAAACGAGGAAAAAAGGTAAGTGAGAATGACTCTTTGAAGAATTCAGCGACCCTATAATATCCAGCTAAACTTCCACGTGGATCAGTGACGGGGACATTCACTGGCAAGGCTGCAGATCTGGATGGGTTTCTTTGATGAACACGCTCCCCCGCAAAAACATTAGGCTCTCTTAGGGCGGTTCTGATGACCCTGATGGTGCTATGTGGAGTCTCAGCTTGACCCTGACCCAGATATCCTGACTCCTCATCAGAGGTGCAGATGAAAAGGGTCTGTACCTCTCAGGCATTTAGGAAACGCTCAGGCTGGAAGGACTCATTGCCCCAGACCCAGAGAAGCTGACATCATGGACTCCCAGTCTGCCCAGGCCCACCCTAGCCTCTCTCCCCTTGGCCTGGAAACACTCTGCCACTGCAGTGACCTCTAATGTCTGTCATGGGCTCACTGTGTTCCTGTGATCAGTATGTGCATTTGACCTTCAGAGAGACAGTCACTTGTTCACAAAATAGAAAAAAAAAAAAAAAAG